>NC_048307.1:55010607-55199470 GCF_013100865.1 Trachemys scripta elegans
GGAGAGGGATCGGAGCAGTCAGGGGACAGGGAGCAGAGGGGTTTAGATGGGTTGGGAGTTCTGGGGGGGGGGGCTGTCAGGGGGTGGGGAGTGGTTGGATGGGGCGTGGGAGTCCCAGGGGTCTGTCTGGGGGTGGGGGTGTGGATAAGGGTTGGGGCAGTCAGGGGACAAGAGGCAGGGAGGCTTAGATAGGGGGTGGAGTCCTGGGGGGCAGTTAGGGGCAGGGGTCCCAGGAGGGGGCAGTCAGGGGACAAGGAACGGGGGGAGGGTTGGGGGTTCTGGGGGGGCGGGAAGTGGGAGGGGCTAGGGCGGGGCTCCTCCCGTCCTCTTTTTTGCTTGCTGAAATATGGTAACCCTACATAAGCCCTGGACCAGGCCTCTTTTCCAGTTGAAGAATTTTCAGAAAGGGAACTGGTTTGCTTACTCTGCAGACAAAAATGTAGATGTTCTGATTAAACAGTGATGTTTAAAATAAACAAATAAACCATCAAATCTAGCTAGACTAAAACAGCAATCAAGTTTTCTGTGATCTCTCCCAGCATCCATTATTGAATAATTGTTTAAAAAAAAGGCTGGCATAATCTACATTACATTCTTATTTTTGTGAAAATAGAGAGCTGAAAGACATATTCCTAATTTAAGCAGTACTCATCTGTTTTTATTAGTTTAGCTTTTTTCATGTTTACAACACAACTAAAGAATGTGTCTGTAATATTTATATAAGTTCTTTTCCCGTAGACACCCGAAAATCAAGATTAGGAAGGTGTGATGGGGTGTCCACCCCATACAAGGCCCGACTAGGTAAAAAGGGCCAGTTAACCCTGTGACAGACTGCACCTGGAGGAGGGTCAGGGTTGATGAAACCTAATGGCTGATGAAGCCCAGCTGGGGGAGGAGCTGGGACAGGCATAAAGAGAGGAAGTTGGTGGTAAGAGGAGGGCTGCAGTCACTCCTTAGAGTGGAGGGGAGTTGGCAAGAGTCATGGAGGAGTCCTAGGAGGGAGTAAGTCCTGGGATACTTCCTGGGAATACAGACTGTGACAAGAACCCAAGAAAACCAAAATAGGAAGCTCCAGTGGCAACCTGGGGGGAAAGGGGTGGGGAGAGGGCAGAGCAAGAGATGAAAGGTGGGAAGTAGCCCAGGGAAACAGCAAAGGGGTCTGGGATTGTATAGACTGTGATTGCTAGTCACAGCATAGCATGGACTGGAGCCCAGAGTAATAGGTGGGTCCAGGTTCCCTACCAGTCATTGGAGAAGTGGCACCATCTGGGCAGAGGACTGGCTGAGACACTTCATCCAGCAAGACTTTGTTACAATGGAAGGGGAAAACGGCAGTGACCTAGGTGGAGGGCCAAGCCACAAGAGGGAGCAATTGAGTCCAGAGAGAGAGAGAGAGAGAGAGAGAGACCATGGGTCAAGCAACTAGAAGAGGGGGTGTCAGACTGGTTGAGAGCTAATTCCCAGATGAGCCACAAGGAGGTGCCCCAACAGTGAGCAGCAAACCCTGTGACAGTTTGTCAAAGGGCTATCATTTATCATTCTAAAACATAAATAAGGATTCTTGGTTATTGAGCATAGTTGCTATAGTAATTTGATGATTAGTCAAATACCATTTTGTAGATTTAGCCAGTCACATCTTAAAAATCCCATTCCACAGGTTTGAAATCCTTAACAGCAAATGTCTGATTAAATGTTATCAGCAAGCATGACTTGTTTTCTGAGACTGGTTGCTGGCTGCTACTTGAATGTGGCATTGTGAATTCCAGATAGGATGACCAGACAGCAAATGTGAAAAATCGGGACAGGGGGTGGAGGGTAATAGGAGCCTATATAAGAGAGAGACCCAAAAATCAGGATTGTCCCTATAAAATCGGAACATCTGGTCACCCTAATTCCAGGGGAGTGAGAAAAGTATGGTATCCTTTTCTGGCAATAGTGAAAGTGTGAAAGGACGGAGTGAAAGGTAATGATCAGAGAGGCACCTTACACAGATAAGTTTTCCCTTCCCTTAGGGTTCCAACCCAGAGCGAGTAGGCTTTTACTCTGAAAATTCAGCAGCCATAATGTGACAGTTGAGAGATGGTTTTCAGGCATATCTCTTAGCTTGCCAAAGTTCAAATCTGTGGGTTAAGAGAGACACAAAATAACAGTGCAGTAGCTTTAAATGTGCCTATATATTAAACAGCATTTGTTTATAATCCCAGTTTCATGATTGCAAGGCTTTTTGATATAAACTGTAGTGGAGATTTCAGCCCAGAGAGACTATTCAAGTAACTCTTTTTTTTATTATTATTATTATTTTAAACTCACCACAACAGTCTCCGGAGCAGAGTTGTATTTCCCCTGATAGTTTTCATTTTTTAAAAGCTGGGAATACTAGAAGACACTTATTTAATTGTGCTTGCCTATCTATTAGGATTGCCTTGTGTAGATGTAAGGAGTTGCATGGATTTGTTTGGGGAGAAGAAATATTAGTCGGGAAAACAATAAAATATTAGTAAAATGTGTTTATATTTAGCTTCAAGGGGTTTAAAGGTATCACAACTGGTGATTACAGAATATTGAGAACAGTGTAGTCTGCAGTAAATCTGGGTCTCATTGGCCAATGGATGATCCCAAATGGTATATCCTACCCAATGGGAGCAGTTAGTAGCAATTGAAAAGAGGAGGATAAGAAGCAATATGTGCCACACTGAAACCCTGTAGAGCTTTGACAACATGTTGTAACATGTATGGAGGGGTAAGATGATGAAATAAGACCTCTCATCAGCAGTGTCAAATTCTACCAACAAGTTCAGCAGAAGAATGGAAAGATTCCTGCTGTTAGAATCATGCTGAGGTTGGATGATTATCTTAATTCTGTAATCTGGATGGAAGCTGCTGTACTACTCCTCAGATTTCTAAAGTAATGGATTGGAGCTGAGAATTTTCATCCCATTTCTCCCCATGGACATCAGCACCACCTGTTCTCTCTTCCTTTTCCCCTCCCACTTCTTCTTTCCCCCTCACCCCATCTGCTTACAAGAAACTGAAGAGAATCCCAGTCCCACCCACTTTCCACCTGCACCTCTTCCACCCCCAGTTCTCTCACTGCTTTGTTCTGAACCCCTTGTCCTCAGCTGTTTCCCAGCTTCAGGCAACATAGGGAGCTTGGCAAGACTCAAATACATTTTGAGGTATAAGAAGAGGCTTGCTGGCATGGCAAGGACACAGGGTCTGTAAGGATCTTTTATCCCAACTCATTTCCTCCACCTGGTGCACAGAAATCCTCCTTATTACAAATTATGTCCCAGAGATTCCCTTTTTGCTGAGGAATACGGTCAGTGCCAATGTTGTGTAACATTTCAGGATGGGACAGTTTCCTAGGGGTTAAAAATAAAACCAGATGGTCATGTGTCAGAATGTCCCTATGCAGTCTAAAGCTCTTAAAGAGCTACCCTATAAATTTGATTATTTGGCACATTATAAGAATTAGAATACAATCAGTCTGTAGGTACAGGTACAGCATGGGAAATCCTGTCACCAACAGACTTACTACTGCACACCCACACTCAGACTTCCTACCTCATCACCAACACTCAGACCACAGTCTGAGAAAAGAGATTGGCTTAGACTGTGCCTTGAAGGGCAAGAGCTTTCTCAGACCAGTTGAGGCAAGCAAACTCTGTAGTTAGATGAGAATGCCCTTTCTCCAGCTGCCCAAATGGCCATGTTTAGAGGGGCTATAACTGCCCTAAATAACCTCATCTACCATCACAGCATTTGGGGAAAAGAGTGATCACTCAAGTATCCAAAAAGATGGGGAAAAGTCTAGAGACCCAGATGATGTGATTTTTATATACACGTGTGTGTATATTTATTATTGATACATTGTATTATCTGTCATCTATAGTTGGAGATAAACTTCATAATATGGGCTGTCTTGCAGTATGCAGGGCTTTTATCATTTGTAAAGTCAGCACACAGAGAACAGAAGGAGGTTCCCCTGGTGCCCTCCTTTCCCCCCCCCCCCCCCGCCCTCTAAAGACTCCTGTATATTCTGGACCAGATTCTCCATTGCCCCTCTCCTTGTGTAGTCATTTCCACTTGTGCAAAATGGATGTAAAATGTCATTATGACTTGGTAGCATTTTACACTCACTCTGCACAGGTGTAAATGACTGTGAGGTGGAAGGAAGTGGACAATCAGGCCTTTTAATCTTTAATATTACATAACGGTATACTTAGGCTCACGTTTCTTTAATCACTGCCAAAGACACTGCTGTTCATTCTTCTCCAGCCATCTCATATTTTCAGGCACTTATTCCTATTTTAATCTTCTAGGGATACAGGGAAAAGGATAAAGTTTAATACAAGATTTTATCATCTGGAAATTTTGTGTTAACAAAATGCAACCAGTACTGTATTATTCCATTGCCAAAAAAAGGAGTAACCCTGAAAAGTGTTCTCTGCATCTGCAAAAAAAGATTTGAGAGTGTCAAAAGTACCTGGGACAGTTGTATCTATACAGTCTTCCTTACTCTGTTCTGTTTTGAACCTTGTGAAACAGAAATAAATCTGAAATTTCATTTTTCTTTGTGTGAAATTTTGTCCATTTTTCAACCAGCTCCAATTTACATATCTTGTGGACTTGGTGTTGTGGGAATTCATTAAAATTTATTTCTAACACAAACTCATAGTGGATTACAAAAGCACTTAGGCATCTGCTTAAGTCCTCTCCTGTTCAGGACAGTACTTACGTAAATGCTTAACTTTAATATGCTTAAATCCCATTGATTTAGAATGCTGAAAATTAAGCATGTGCTTAAGTGGTATCCTGAATAGAGGCACTTTACTGAATTGAGGGAGGTCATGGTGGATAAAATAAAGTGGAAATTAAGGTAATCCTAATAAACCAAGGCTCAGGAGAAGACAATCCATGTTTGGAAATAGCCACATTTCTCTTAGATGACCTATATTAATTACTAACAGAGGTGAGTCCGTGTCTTGGTCACTGTAAATACTTTAGAGATTCAAAGTAATTCCTATCAATTATTTTTGATTACACATTTTCTTTCTGTCACTCAGGCTTCTGCTCTTTCCTTAATAATTCACCACCTTGTTACCTGGGCAGACGATTTTCTGAGCAATTTTGTGACCTAGTGAACTAAAAGCTGAGCGACAGCATTAACTCCAGTTCCCTTACTGTCGATGGTTTGTCAACTCAAATTCAAAGCAAATCTGATCTGATGGATCTGATGGTTTAATTTTGCTTTCTCCCTTAATAATGGTTCGGCTATTTTGCAAATGTGCATTTGGCAAAATGTTTCTAATCAAAAGTGGAACATCTTTAGAAATGCTGTAAAAAGAGAATGAAAAGTCTTTATGTAACTGTCTGAATGCTATGGGATGCACGTCACCTGGAGAAAACTGAGGAAGAAATTATGAAAGCCTTAGTTAAAAGAAACCAGTTGTTGTTTGCTGCATCAAATGTGGCTTTATTTCATAGATTTGTTTTATTTACTGAATTCAATTATCTAAAGTGTGGACTAAGTGACATTTTTTAAAAATACTTTAAAATGTGATATGTCACAGTAAAAATTATTTTCAGTGTCTGGAGCTATGCAGAGCTGGGGGGTCTTTGTACCATACATGTCTACAAATTAAAAAAAAAATACAAATTCAACCACAGAGAGATGGTGCTCCTCTGAAAAGGATAACAGTGTGCCCTTATCCTTCACATTGCCTCACCAGTCAAGAGGAGTCAGCAATGTTAATCAGACACTTATAGTATTCACATTAAAAAAATAAATAACCTTTGTGTGCCATCTCCGACCATTGGATATATTTGCTAATAGCAATCGCAGAAGGACCGCAGGCCATTGTAGGCAATCTCATCATACCATCCCCTCCATAAATTTATCAAGCTCAGTCTTAAAGCTAGTTAGGTTTTTTGCCCCCATTGCTCCCCTTGGAAGGCTGTTCCATAACTCAGTCTTCAGATGGCTAGAAACCGTCATCTAATTTAAAGCTTAAACATATTGATGGCCATTTTATAGCTACTTGTTCTTGTGCCAGCATTTGCCCTTAATTAAATAACTTCTCCCCCTTCTGAGTGTTCATCTTGCAGTCAGATTGCCCTTTAGTCTCCATTTTGTTAGGCTAAACAAGCTAAGCTCCTTAAGTCTCCACTCATAAGGTAGGTTCTCCATTCCTCTGATCATCCTAGTAGCCCTTCTCTGTACCTGTTCCAGTTTGAATTCATTTTTCTTAAACATGGGAGACCAGAATTACACACAGTATTCCATATGAGGTCTTCACAAGTGCCTTGGATAATGGTAATAATACTTCCCTATCTTGACTGGAAATACCTCACCTGAGAGATGCCAGGATTGCATTAGCCCACTTTACAGCCACATCACATTGGTGGCTCATAGTTGTCCTGTGGTTGATCAACACACTCAGGTCTTTTTCCTCCTCTGTAGCTTCCAACTGATAAGTCCCCAGTTTGTAGCAAAAATTCTTGTTGTTAGTACCTAGTGCAAAATGCAAGGTCATGCAAGTACAAAGTGCAAGTATCAAATTTCATCCCATTTCCATTACTTGAGATTTGAGGACTTCAGAAACTCAGTCAGAGGTTATGGGCCTATTACAAGAGTGACTGGGTGAGGGTCTGTGGTATCCAATTTGCAGGAAGTCAGATGAGATGATTATGATGGTCCCTTCTAGCATTAAAGTCTATGAGAGCAGATGAACTGATCCAAAGCCCACTGAAGTTGATGGAAACCTTTCCACTGACTGGGCTTTCGATCTGGTTCATGGTGTATTTTTATTAGCTGTCTTTGTTTTTAATTTTAAATCTTCAGAAGTGAAAACATTTTGCTTGTGATTCAACCCCTTTGTCCGTTGGATGCAAACAGCATGGCATTTCTGAAAGTCATTTTCTGTAGTCCTTCAAGGTGGATTTCAACTTCCTCTTCTGAGAGGATTCTGATATTATATAATGAGAACCTCAGGTGCTAAGTATTACATTTATTTATGCATTTATTGTCCATAAGAAGAATGTTGTTCTTTGAGGAAGACTGTGCTTTCATAGACTGATGATATCTGCTCCAAGTGAGTATGCAACATTATGAGAGTGAGCAAGTGTTACAATTGCCGTTAGTAGCAAACATGGTGATGGTTCGGTAGTGTAGGAGGTGCTGTGTTCATCTGGTTAGAACAAAAAGTCTGGCAGCAAGCTGGATTCTGAATTTCTAATTTGTAGTGAGTCACTGCCTCCTTCCTTATAGTTTGTTTTCTTTCCTTGCTTAAGTCTTTCTTTCCTGTCCCATCTGGGTGTGTTTTTAGTACTGAAAGTGGCTTTCTGGCGAAAAGGACCTTTTATCAGAAAGTCTGATTGAAAGATTAATTCTTGCCTAATTTGAAGAAAGCTGAGAGAACAGAGCTTACTGGGTTGTGTTATATGCTGCCCCCGTCATACAGAGGCAAGATTCTCACAGTTCCCTCATAAAGTAGGGGTGCCCCTGTTTTCTCTTGGGTTTTCTGATTAGTTACTACTTTAGAGAGCATTGGCAATGGGATAATGCCACACTTTGACTTGTTCTATTTCAGTAAAAGTTGCAGCTGTGGTCATAGTCCAGTTACCAGTGTGTTGCATTCTCTTCCCACATCATCCAGCGTGATATTAACAATAGAATGCCCAAGTATTCTCTCTCTTTGTATGTATGGGTCTTGGAAGATGAAGCGTCTACAACACAAGGCAACATCTCTTTTGGGAAAAAGCCTGCTTAGGCTGTTGGCATGACCTCTGGTGCAACTTATGAGATGGTTACATGTAAACTACAAAGCTATTGGCACAGAGAGTATGGGGTTCTGATGACCTGTGTCACCATGAGAGCAATGCAAAGGTGATTCATGATGTCATAAAGGCACTGAAAGATGGCTCTGGCTTTCCTTTTTTCAAGGATTTCAAGCTTATTAAGAAAACCTTGTTCTAGTTCATTTACATTGTGGGTTGAATGGCTCAGGATATTTGGATTTAAGGGCCGTTCACTTTCAAGTCAATGTTTTGGGTCTTTTCCAAGTTGAGGCTGACCAAAAGTTATCAATATGGGTAAATATATTTATTTGGTCACCTATATGATCTCAGGCCAATCCTTGTCACAAAAATCCATTCACAGAAATGACTGTCTGTCTCTGAATTGAGGCCAAGGATTAAATCGGAATAGAGAATGATTTAGCCACTTGCCCTCATCTGGACCAAGACATAGTGACAAGGCAGAGAGGAAAAGCCTGAACTGCTGCCTGTGTTGCACCCGTCCTGTGCAAAGAGAACTTCAGTTTCTAGTGTTGCCAATCTTGCACATCCCTCAAATATTAAAATAGCTCTGAGGAGGCTTAGTTAAGGCCTCTCACTAGTTCTAAACTCCAGATTTAGGTTTGAACGTGTCCGATCTCCCTGATGGGCCACACCAAAAATCTCTTTATGCAAATATAAATGAAGTACTGTGGGTCCCACCCCTCACACACATGGTAGATGGACTGTCTATTGCTTGTGTCCTGTTTTGGGTAGTACTAAATCAGCTAAATAAAATATATATCCTTGATTTGTGGCTTTCTGTCTCATTATGGAAAATATCCAGGAAGAAAAACTATGAAACTGAGCAGTCAAACATGTATGTGGAATCCATATTACGCCACAAAATATTTCTCAGCCTGAAGTGCTTTTCAGAAGATATTTGAAATAATGGGAGGGGGGAACCTAGCATTAAAAATAGTGAAATATTGCTAGTATACAGATCCATGATTTGACTCGTTCAGACTGACATATAGCTAAAATTTCCAAATGTTTGAATGATCTGTCCCCCACACCGATTAATGATTGTATTTGACTACCCTGAATATACACATTTCTAAAAAACACAAAAAAGTTTTTCTGCCAGATGAGTCATTTATGATTAAGCTCTGAAATTTACTAATGCTTTGCATCATTCATCTTCAACAAGCTCTTTAAACTTGACTCTGAATGTCTGCATCCTTCTGGTGCAGGTTTATTTCATCCATTCTCCCAGTCATAAAGAAAATGAATTGTCGTGGATTTTTGGTTACAATGTTCTCTTGTTTGCCCCCCTCCTCTCCTTATGTGCAGCTATTTAGAAATGAATGTGTGTTTACTAGGAAAATATTGGAAGCAGCAACATTACTCCCTTCGTACCTCATGTTTAAAACGGTTTTAAAAAAATTCAACTGTTGTATAGTATATATACCAAACTGTAACCCTATGGCCAAATTTAGCCATAATCTATCAAGGTAATGGGCTTTTGTGAAGTGCTTGCATTCTTCTTGTAAGAGGCCCTGTAAATCTTTCCATGTTTCCCTCAATTACTGATTCTAGGTGAACTTTTATAGCCTTCCCTTGTCCAGTTGTGCTAAAAGTTGTAACCCAGATGGTTCTCTTACCTTTCTGAAACTCAGCCTGATATGACAATAATAAGTGCAATGTACGTAAATTAAATTAAATAAAAACTTATGTGGCCTAGATTGCCAGCTCACATTTGACTTCATCTCCAACACTTACAGTTTGAATGGACCCATTTTTCAAGGTCTTTTGGGCACCACATCTTTAGGAGGGACAAACCATTCCCTATGCAGCAATTGCTTTCATAGCTGGTGAAATGATTCTTTTGTAGCATGTGTATAAATTTAGTTTTATAAAGTGCTTTAGAGTCCTTTGAAGAGAGAGACGCTAAGAAATTCAAGATATTTACTTACTTATTATTAAACTTAAATGATAATCCTGCCCTATTGTAAGGGCTATTTTCTGAAAACCTAATTATCACTGAGGGCTTTCTTTCAAGAAATTCCTAACCTTTTGACAATGTACAGTTGAGCAACAGCTGTTAAAATAAACTTCAGAAGAGTCTGTGTTTGTTTGTTTGTATATATGGATACATACACACACATACTATAATGCAGGGCATGAGGGAGAGTATGCTAAAGTGTGGCCTAGCTGGCACAGAGGCATAAAAGCATCCAAATGCCCCTTTGCATGTCAGTCCTGGCTACCCACATCATGGGTGGCAGTATGGGAGGGGAAGAGGACTCTGTAGAGCTGCTACTTCCCCTCTTGTGCAGGTGAGCTGGAGGGGGAGAACAGAGGAGGCACAGGGTGTAGCTGTCCCAGCATGCTGGGGAACATACACTGCATTGGCTCTAGACCCGGCACAGTTTACTCCCTCTTTGCTGCAGTGGCAGAACCAGGAGCCAACTAAAAGTCTGCTCCCAGTGTAACACAAAAAGATATTTCCCCTTACTCTCGACTCATGGCAAAGGCATGAATGAGCCCATGAGATTAAGTGAAAAGATCAGATGAATGTGTAAAGATTAGCTTTGGCCTCTTGATGGAATGAATGACAGATGCTGAATAAAAGTAAAACTTGTAGTTTCATTTATATCCTACACCATTTAACTTGTACCATCTCCTCTCTGATCTGTTCTGATTCCTTAACAATCCTCAAAAAACCCTTAAAATGAAGTTTGAATACTGACTATATGAAAAATAGGTCTGATTCAGCTCTAAATTTTTGTAGGGAGAGTTGTCTATGAAAATAGATTAGCTTCTACTTGTTCAGGAAATAATCAGTAATAGGTATTAGATACAGTAGGGGGCATATTCATCTGTTATCCAAAGGTTAGACCTTTCCTTAGATCCAAGGGTATTTAGAAAAAAAAAATAATATAGGAGAGAGATTCCCCTCTGGTTGATTTTAAAAACTCTGGGGACAAATTGTCCTAAAGCTACTTCTATTTTAAGGCCACTTTACTTGGTCAACAATTAAAGTAAAATACTAAAGAAAAGCTCCTGATTGCACATAAACAAGGCTATGTTGTGCTTGTCAGGAAATGCCAGAGATGGGACATACAGTGCACTTTCCTTCCCAATTATTTTTGCTTTGACACTGTAAAGAAAAATTTGTGCATGACAGAAAATGAAAAACCCTTCTGTTTTGTTTCCATGGGTTGTTTTTAGTACACAATAGGCAAAGATGGCTTCCAGAGTATTTTTCTAACTAAGTTTAAAATATTTCACTTGCTTAAGATTTAATTGCATACTGCTTGTATAAAAAAATCCATTATCTATACAAAAACAAGAATACATTTGCATTTCATCAGCTATGATTGTGGTTCCATTAGCTGCTACGTGCTGGTTCCTAGGCCATGAGTCATTGTCACATACTGGTGTGATTGTTACTTTTCTCAGCAACTGGATGGTACAAACAACCTACAGTAAGCTGCTGAACACATACTGCATCACTCTGCTATAAAACAAGTGAATCATTCTGCAAAGGAAACCTGACTTCCTACCACTTCAGGAAGATTTTCTTTAACAAAAAGAACTTTTTGTTAAAGTCTATTGTGAATCCCCTGATATTAAATAATTAATAGTAATTACTCTAGCTGGCCTGGAACAGTTTCTGTAAAATAGGTGGCTGATGGCTTTTAAGTAAAGCATTTTATTGATTGTGTTTTAACTAACAATTGGGATTATTTTAATTTTATTAACGTGATCTATAATTGCATCTGATACAAGCAGAAGGCATGGGTGAAATCCTGGTCCCACTGAAGTCAATGGTAAAATTCACATTGACTTCATTAGGGCGCAACTTTCACACTGTGTCTGTGGTAGTTGGTCCTAACTTCTTCTTATTTTTTTGGGGTGGGGGGAGGGGAATTCCATCACCGGAAATTCAATAGAAGAAAGATCCATTTGTGGTGTATGCTGGGATTACTACACTACAATGGTGTCTGTAATATTTATAGTAATATGGTTCATTGTTTGCCTGAAAATTACATAATTCAAGATGAAAATGAATTTGTATAGCAAATGTAGTCAACTCCGTTCCAGTTAGTTTTGAGTGGGGATGGTGTGTTGTGCAGTATTTTGCAGTATGTACGTTTATATTTTAAATAGTTGTTACATTTGAGGGAAACCAGGGAAGTGTTTATAAAGATCAGTCATGTAACAATGGCTTTCTTAAGAAATGTAGAATGTTATCTTGAAAATGTGTTTAGCTTGTCTTAATTATGCTGATATGAAAAATAAAAGTTGCTGCTGCAGCAGTGAAAGGTGTTGCTTTGTGTGGTCCTGACAAGATTTCTATTAATAGCACGTGTCATTGATTGTGATGCTGAAAGCCGTGTGCAACCAATGAGATAAACTGCCATTGTAGTATGTGGGGGTCCCTTCAGACTGTCAACTCAAATGATAGAGAGGAATTGGGGAGAGTAGATAACCACCACCTTCTAGAAATATGACCAGTAACAATCAGGAGATTGGCCTAGTAGTAGCATTTGGTGTCATTCCATTCATTGTGGTTGTCATCATTATTGTAGTTAAAAGAGATGCACTAATGCAGATGTTTCGAAGGCTAGTTTACACAACCTCTCAAACAAAAGAGGTGCAAGTCACTGCTGCTGTTGGCGATGGTGATCATGATTCACAGCACCCCCATGAGGAAGACAGCACTAGTTCTGAGGAAATGGGAGAAAACCCGGATTCCCTATCAAGTACATCTTCAAGGCAGGGAAAATAGAAATAACCTATGTATTGGTACAGATATTGATACAATAAATAAGGGAACAAGTAATGAGTTATAATATAAGTGTATTTATATTAAAAGTATATAAATACAAAGGTCATGCAATATGGCCCTGGTCTAGATAAGCACATAAGCATATGTTTAACTTGAAGCACATTAACTGAACCAATGGGACAGTTCTCAGGCTTAGAGTTAAGCATGTGCTTGTTTGGAGTCTTTGACATTTAACACCTTACTTTTATGGAGTTTTAATTTTATAACTTCCTTGTGCACTGAAAAGTTGTGCAGAAGGAATATTTTAAAAGAGCAAAGAAAAACAGAAAAGAACACGAAGTGTGAAAGATGAGAACTAGTTATTAAAATACTCAGTCACTGGAACAGATTGTGAGCCCAGGCAGAGGCAGATCATAAATGCTATCAACATGGTATTTATGTAAATGTATTTCCTTTTTTTAATCATTGTAACTTTGACCTTTTATTGTCATTTATAAAAAAAGTTAATTGGGTGTTTTGTTTGGAAAAAATGTGTGATTTCCATTATTTTATAGCTTATTGTGACAAATACATCTAGAACTCTGTACTTTTGCTCTCATTTATAGATGGATGTCTTGTAGCCTACCAACAAATCCTGCTACTGCTGCATGTGTGGCAGCAGTTCTACATGATCACATGACTCTTGATATGGACGCGGTCCTGTCAGACTTTGTTCGGTCCACAGGGGCAGAACCAGGTCTGGCAAGAGACCTGCTGGAAGGTAAGCATACCCCCTAAACCTTTGGCACCTTTTCCTCATATTCAGTACTTTCATGCTGTGGTCAATAAAATGTGAAACAGTCTTTTAAAGCTTCTAGTATAGTCTGTTAAATCACTGATTCCTTAGTATCTGTGCCAACAAGCCAATGTTCCTGGCAGTTTAATCACACAAGATTGCACCAGTACAGCTGTTTTCAGCAAAGGCCTTAGAAAATCTCTTATTGTGATAGAAGCTACATTCTATATTAGTTATAATCTTACCTAAAAAGTGAGGCAAAAGGCTTTCATCTTGATTCATACTCTGTCATTTTGAGCTGCCTGCTACACTCATTAGTCATCAAAAGAAATTCTGAGAGTGGAAGAATAGTTCCATTAGTTACTTTAAGCTTCTAATATGGAAAACCATACTGAATTTTGAGTGTGTCATGTTCGTTAATAGTAAGAAAAATGAGGATTGGTTTTGAGTGTGTCTTCTGATCTGGGCTGGTTGTAGGTGCTGCCAAGTGTGGACAGTTACAGATGTCTTGATGTTATGTATATAAAATGCCCACATGCCAAGAGCAAATATTTTTGATTTTCCTCATATAGCCAAAGTTCAACGTATACTGAGCATCTATTATGTGTTTTTAAAATGTACTGGTGAATATTTCTCCTTTTCACAATAGCAGATCAGTGTAATAATAGCTGGGCTTGAATAGTATTTATTTTAGTGTTTATGTATTCAGGGCCGGCTCCAGGCACCAGCCGAGCAAGCTCATGCTTGAGGTGGCAGATTCCAAGGGGCGGCATTCCGGCTGCCCTTTTTTTTTTCTTTTTGGTTTGCCGCTCCAGCTACCCCGCAGGTGTTTTGTGTGTGTGTGTGTGTGTGTGTGTGTGTGTGTGCTTTGCTGCTCCGGCCGCCCCGCAGGTGTGTTTTTGTTTTTTTGCTTCGCTGCTCCGGGCCCCCCCCCCCCCGCAGTTTTTGGTGGTGGTGGTTTTTTTGCTTGTGGCGGCAAAAAAGCCAGAGCCGGCCCTGTATGTATTGTAATGTATCTTCTTTACTCCAGGTTTATTACTCCAAGTAATAAGGAATGATATGGTAGTAACTCTGAAGTGTATACAATGTGGAGTGCAGTTTTACATGTCATACTTGTTTTGTTTCCAAAGACATCTGTGCTACATAAAAATAAGTCCTTAGAACGTGTAACTGTGAACGTTCTCCTTAGCGCTCACTAAATGTAACAAAAGATCTTTGTTTTGTCTGACTGATTTGATCAACCTGCCATTCTAGGCTGAAGTCCATCATTATCGTCATCACATTGCAATTCACCCAGGTTCACTTAGGGAGTGGAAGAACTGGGCCCCATCTCAGTGGGGCTACTCATGGAGTAAAGTACTACTCACTGTAAGTCAGAGTGCAGAACTGGGCTCTTCATTAAATTCAGTACTAAGAGCCCTGTCCAGTGGTAATGTTATGAGGCTCTCTGGGTACATGCCATGCTGACTTGTTCACCGACAAGGCTGACTAGGTGACATAGGGAATTAAAAGGCAAAAATAGCTGAGCTGCTTGTGCATGTGGATATCACATGTGTTTGCCAGTGGCCCACAAGCAGCAAGATTTAGCGTTAATATCCATATTCCTTGGGGTAAAAGAAAAGTTTTGTTGGTTCTTTTAAACATACATGGGGTTACTTTCCCCCACCCCCAAATCCCTGAGTGGGCTGATAGAGGAGACTCCTCGAGTCCTTCCCACTCCACATTCTTCTTGGGTAGGTGGGGAGTCTGTCAATAGGCAGAGTGGTAGAGGAGGATTGTCTTTTCTTTCCTTTGCATCCCTGGTCGTCTCCTTCAGAGAGAGTGAATCTCCTCAACTGAGTTTTAGCTGGAGCTATCCTTCAGTGAGAGGGTTTACAGCCAAGTGTCTCTTTAAAAATTCTTCATTGTTATAAATGCTGTATCTCTATAAGGAGGCCTCTGAAATCTATTAGTGGACAAACTTATTTGCGTCTTAGTGCTTCCTTAAAAGGGATATGATGACCCCTTTCTTAGCAAAAGGCAGGTAGTTTTGTTATTTACTGTGGGTGCATAGTGTGTCTAGAAGTTGGAGTACATGTCTAGGAGAGGCAGGATCCTGGCTGACTTTGTGCTATCTCTGTCTCGTTTTCTTCACCTGTGGAAAGGGAGCGTACCTACAAAACTAATGTTTGCAATGTGCTTTGCAAACTTCACTCAAAGGCTCTATAGAAGTAATGTTGTTATTGGTGGAGTTGGTGATTTATCACCATTGCAGTAGGTGATGTGATAGACCCAGGCTAGTTGGGTACAACAAAGAAGTAGAAGGCAGATATACTGGCCACTGGATTAGCAGTTTTCTGTTCCCTGACTGACCAGAGCAGGGGCTGCTCTAGACTAATGAGAACACCTGACTCCAATTAACCTGCAAAGAGTCAGGTGAGTCCATTAAAGTAATGTGAACACCTGACTCTAGTTAAGGCCCTTTTGATACTATAAAAGGGCTCACTCTAGTCAGGCTGGGGAGAACCAGGGAGCCAGAGGAGAGGAAAGGAAGTGCGGCTGAATGGCTGGTTAATGAAGACACCCTCAAACCATCGGTAAGGGAGCCCTAAGGTAAGGGTGAAGAAGGGAGAAGCAGGAGAGCTGTGGGGAAGTGGCCCAGGGAAATGTAGCAACTCTGGCAGTGAAAGGTTGGCTGCCAACAGCTGCTACCATTAGGGTCCCTGGGCCGGAACCCGGAATAGAGGGCGGGTCCGGGTTCCCCCCAATCTCCCACTACAGAAACACCTCCTGGGAAGGGAAGACAGGCCCCTGTCAGGACAGGAGGCTAAACTGTTCTGAAATAAGCCCTAGAGACAACTGAGACTGTGGGAATTCTCTCACCAACCTCCTTGCTGGCTTATGATGAAAAGGACTCAGTAGACTGTAACCCTGGCCCTAGAGAGAGAAGGGCTATGTGGAGGGTTGCAGTGAGCCACTGAGGCTAGCATAAACCGCCTAGAAGCGCGGGACCCACGGGGACAAGGTCAGAGCTCTGCCACAGTGAATAAAGCTACACTGAAAAGACTAACAAAGAAGTGGGCAACAAGGAGTTTAATTATTCTTAACAGTCTAATTCATAGTGTTTAACTTCATTAGACACACTACAAATTCTGAGTACAGTACAGACCTGTTTACGCGCGGATGTTGGGAGTCAAGCCGTCCCGACCGCGTGTTAACGGACCGTGGGTTAAGAGGGCCATGCTGAAATATCTTAAGATATCTATATATACATGTATAATTATCTAGGATTACATACATATTCACAGTGTCACAAATACTGCAGGCCTATCTGTTAACAGCGCTTTGCAAGAATATAAATTCAAATGTGTAATCTAATAAAAACATTATTACTGCAGTACACAGAGGTGAAAGTAACTCAGGACACTTACCGGTACGGAGCAGGGGCAGCTCTGGCCCCTGGAAGGGGCAGGGCCTCATGGTGGAAGAGGCGGGGCTAGGGGCCAGCATCCCCCAGCAGCCCTTCTGGCCACCTGGTCTGTGCCACCCGAGGTTCCTGTGGCTATTTAAACGGCCCGGGGCTCTGGACGCTGCTGCTGCAGTAGCGGTGTCCAGAGCCCCGGGCCCTTTTAAATCACCAGCCCTGGGGCAGCTGCTCCCTTTGCCCTTCCTCCCCCCGCCTGTTGGCGGCCAATGGGGGGCAAAATGGGCAGGGACCTTAAAGCGCTGCAGGGTCCTTTGCTGCGGCAGCGTTTTAACATTGCTGCGTCCCCCATTGGCGGCCCAGCGCTGCTGCGGCAAAGAACCCTGCCCTTTAATGTCCCTGCCCTTTTTGCCTCCCCCGTCAGCGGCCCTGCTGGTAGGGTCCCTGCCGCAGCGCTTTAATGTTGCTGTCCCTTTCCCTCCCTTCCCCCCCCCCCGGCGGTAAAGACGTACAACACGTTTCCACTCCGCACTTCCTGTGGATTTCTATGTTAGTGAGCAAATCTGTAGTGCTACATAGCAAGTTCCCGTACTGCATGTTAACGAGTCTTGCGTGTTAAATAGGTAGCACTGGGAGGCATGGCACTCCCACGTGTTAAGCGGATTTGCGCGTAAATGGGTCTGTACTATTTTTCCTCTCACACAGGAATTTTTTCAAGCTTATGAAGGTAAAAAGAAAATCTGGGGGGTTTAAGACGTTCTCATAAGGACTTTTCAACACATAAGGATATGGTAGCAGCTTGCTGTAACAGCTGTTAGCATTGCCCAGGATCTTATGCCGGGATAGTAGTTTTACTTACCATTCCTTATCCACTTTTCCGTTCTTGTATCACTCCCCATTTTCTCTAATTTAACTAATTTCCCATGTGAAACTGTATCAGATGCCTTACTGAAATCCAGGTAGATTAGACCTACTGCATTTCCTTTGTCTAAAAAAATCAGTTATCTTCTCAAAGAAAAAAATCAGGTTGGTCTGGCACAATCTACCCTTTGTAAAACCATGTTGTATTTTATCCCAATTACCATTTATTTCTATGTACTTAGTTACTTTCTTTTTCAAAATTTGTTCCAAGATTTTGCATACAATTGCGGTCAAACTAACAGGCCTGTTGTTTCTCGGATAATTTTTTCCCTTTGTTAAAAATAGGTAGTATATTAGCTCCAGTCATAGGGTACTACCACCAAATTTGTGGATTCATTAAAAATCTTTGCTAATGGTCTTGCAATTCCATGTGCCAGTTCCTTTAATATTCTTGGATGGGCCCCCTGATTTGGTCCCATTAAGCTGTTTGAATTTGACTTCCACCTCAGATGTGGTAATTTCTACTTCTATATCTTCATTTCCATTAGCCACCCTGCTACTAGCCATAAGCTCCTCATTACCTTTGTTAAAAACGGAGGCAAAGTATTCATTTTAGATGTTGTACCATGCTCAGATTCTCTTTAATCTCTACCCCATCTGCAGTACTTAGTGATCCCACTTTCTTCTTTCCTTGTTTTCTTTTTATTTATATGGCTATGTAACCTTTTACTATTGGTTTTAATTCCCTTTGCAAGGTCCAACTCTGCTTGGCTTTTGGCAGTTCTTACTTTTCCCCTACACTTTCTGACCTCCAAGAGAGCTTTTCTTGCTGATCCCTCCCATCTTCCATTCCCTGTAGATTTTCTGCTTTCTCTTAATAATCTCTTTGAGATGCTTGTACATCCAGTTTGTTCTGCAACCCTTCCCTATGAATTTTTCCACTTGCTTGGGATGCCGGCTTCAGATAGCTTCTGCAACATTGACTGAAAGCAATTCCAAGCTTCCTAAACATTCAGATCCTTGAGTTCTTCAATTCAGTCGACTTCCCCAACTAATTTCCTAATTTTTTTTAAAACTTGCCGTTTTGAAATCAAGAACCCTAGTTGCAGACCTATTGTTGTTTATCCTTCCATCTAGTTTAAACTGAATTAGCTCATGATCACTCAAACCAAGGCTGTCTTCCACAGCCAGTTCTTCTATCAGGTCCTTTCTACTTATCAGCATTAAATCTAAAATGGCACCTCCTCTTGTTGGTTTGGTGACTATTTGGTGAAGAAATCTGTTAGCTATCACATCCAAGGATATTTGGGCTCTATCATTAATTAGTACTGCGTGTCCACCAAGCTATAGCTGGGAAATTCGTGTCTCCCATAATCACACAATTCCCAGTAATATTTATTTCATTAAAAATATTAGAAGTCTCTGTCCATATCCAGATCAGATCCTGAGAGTCTGTAGCAGATACCAAGCACTATCCCAGTGGAGCCTATTTTACCTTTCTTCCTCAAAGTGATTTTGACCCAAAGAGATTCTGCTTTATCCATACCATCATTTCTAATTTCTTTACAGTCTACCTCATTGTTAATATACAATGCTACTCCACCACCTTTACTTTTATTTCTGTCTTTCTTGACCACAACTTACCCTTCAATACTTGTGCTCTAGTCGTGACTACTATTCCACCATGTTTCTGTTTATCCCTATAATATCTGATTTCACTTCCTGCACCAGTAGTTTTAGTTCCTCCACTTTGTTACCCAGACTCCTTACATTGGTGTGTAGACATCTTAGTTGTTTCTGTTTGCCTTTGCGCAGACTCCTCTCCTGATTAGGTACAGTCATGGTACTGCCAGTATTGCCTACCTAACTGTTACTGTCAGGGGTGTTGGCACTGTCTTTCCTCTTGTCTATTCTCATACCTCTGTTGCTCCTTTGTTCCTGTATCCTCAGTTATGTGGTTTTCCTTCTGCTCAATGTTAGAATCAGGCATCATGAACATCTCCCCTGAATTCCTAGTTTAAAGTTCTTTTAATCAGTCGTGCCAACCTCCATCCCAGAAATCTATTTTCCTCTCAATTTGGGTGGAGCCCGCCCCATGAGAACAGTCCCTGTGAATGCCTCCCAGTGATTGAACATCTCAAAGCCCTCCTTCTAGCAAAACAACCAGAGCCATCTATTGGTCATCATAATCTTGTCTCACCTTCACTCTCCTCCATTAGGGACAGGTAGAATCCCACTGAAAATCACCTGAGCCTCCATTCCTTTAACCATCTTCCCCAGCATGCTGTAGTCAGCCTTGATGCAAGAATCTAGCTATATAATTTGTTCTCACGTGAAGGACAATCCGTGGATTCTTTCCAGCTCCCATTTGGATCCTCTTCAGCTTCAGGTCCACATCCCATATCTTAGCTCCTGGCAGACAGCACACCCTACTGTTCTCAGCATCAGCTCTAGTGACAGGCCTGTCCATTCTTGTTAGTAGGTAGTCCTGAGTCATGTAGCTCTGCCTCTTCCTAGTGTTGGTGCAATTCTGCTAGTCCTCTTGTCTCTTGTTCTGTCTTGCAATCTTCTGCAAGTCATCCTGTATCCTCCCGGGGCTCTGACCTCTGAATATCTCCATTGGCCCTCCCCATCTTCTTACAGGACTAGCCACTCTTCTCTTCTTCTTTACCGTCCCTCCTTCAGTTACAGCCTGCTGTGCCCCTTCTTCTTTTTCCAACACCCATTCCTGAGCTCTGTTTCTCCTTCACTAGCTGGTCTTTTCCTCTCTCTGGTTCTTGTAGTCACATGCTTCCACTGGGCACTTTCCTCAACCAGCAGTGTACTCAGAGTTCTCCAGTCCAGCTTGCATCTGAGAGTCTTGAGTTTTTCCTTCAGCCTCCTTGACATTTGCTTGAATCCCTTCAAAACTCAACCACAGTTTTTACATGCGTCTCTAAACCTCGCATCTTCTCTTCCATCTGCTCTATCTGGTGGCACTTCATACAAATGAAGCACTTTTCGAGTACCTGCTCTAGGATAACGTATGTGCTGCAGCTTACACATCCAGTCCTCCTCTTTGTCTCTTCCGTTACTTGGGTCACTATCATTGTTGCCTTTGTATATACTCTGCTAAATGGAAAAGTTTACCACCAAGGCCAATCTACATCAACTACATCCCTCATAAATGCAGATCTCAAACATACTGTAGTAGTTACTATCATCAAAGACACACGGAGTGGCCATGAATTCCCTTAGGGTCCATCTCAGCTAACCGCCTTCCAATTTAGGGATGCTCAGTTTTGTCCCATACTATGGTAGCTAGATTCCTGAGGGGGCTTGTCAGAGTTTATCCCCCAGTCAAACAATTGACACCTTCTTCAGATTTAAATATTATTCTAATGGGCTTGACTACAGTCTTTAGAAGTTCAATGGGGCTTTTCATCCTGTCTAGATAGGATTAGCCCTTTAAGATATCCCCTAGATTATATGTAACTTTCATACAGAGGGTCAAAGCTTAATATGTTTTGACCCAGAGAATTTCTAATTGGATTATTAGGCATAGCAGACTATATGCTATGAATTAGCTAAAATAGACTCACCAATAAGAGTCACAGACCACTCCACTAGAGCTCAGACAGCCTTGAGAGTTTCTTTGAGGAATGTGCCCATAGTAGAGAGGTGTTGGGCAGGTACATGGACTTCTATATAAGACTTTACACATCATTACTCCATTGTAGAAGCATCATAATCCAATGCTCATTTTGGCAGGGTTATCTTACAGTCATTATTTAGTTGAACTCCTAGCACCCAACTCCATCACTGCTTGTGAGTCACCATCAGTGGAATGTATATGGCAAACACTCAAAGAACTTACTTACCTTTCAGTAACTGTGGTTGTTTCAGATGTTTTGTCCATATTCCACAACCTTCCCTGCTTCTCCCCTACTACAGAGTCCCATAACATCCAAATTCTGTATTGATGAAGGAATAGAGAGATGATTGGGGTCATCCCACTCTTTATGGAGGCATGAGGACACTCAGGGCACAGGCACAGCCCCAATGATCACCGCTGGGTTAAAGAGTCCAAATTCAAATACATAGGGTACATGTGCACCATCAGTGGAATGTAATATGGACAACGCATCTAAAGAACCACAATTACTGTAAGGTAAATAACTGTTTTTTCTTTGAAAGGAACGAGTAGTAGTCATTGGTCCAGACCCCAAACTAGATCAGATATGCAGGCATATTTTTACACCTCCCTGTAACATTATGAAAGAAATGTGACTAAATCATAAACTACTGTAGATACTTAGAGAGCTCTATACATCTATATCAATATGATTTTGTTCTGTCCTTTACAGCAATCCATTTGAAATCAACAAATTGTATTCCACATTGACAGAAATATTAATGACCAAATATATGAAGATGTATTTTCACCAGAAAAAAATGTTTACTATTCTAGGAGAGTTAATTTTCTGAGGAGGAGCCTCTGACTTGAGCTGATTTAAATTTTTGTCTTAGAAACCTGTAAGGTGGTCTCACAGTCCCAAAAACAGACCATACGTAGGTGTTGTAGCATCCCTATTAACCCCAGTAGTATCGCTTTGACAAATGTATATGCTGCTTTGAGCAATTACTGTCTCCTGCTCCTACCCACCTGAAATGTTAATAGATTTGCCATGCAATTTCCAAGTTATGTTTTTCATCTCTACTTCTATTGCTGAGCGAATAATGCACAGTGAAGAACTTATGCAATGAACTTACCTCTCCTCACAGACTTTGTGAGGTCAGATGGCAGATTTCTCTCCGTTCTGTATAATTTGAACTTCGTCCATAAATATATTAATCACGATTAATCGCACGATTAAAAAAAACTAATCATGATTAAAAACATTAATAATGATTAATTGCGCTATTAAACAATAATAGAATGCCATTTATTTAAATATTTTGATGTTTTCTACATTTTCAAATATTGATTTCAATTATAACACAAAATACAACGTGTACAGTGCTCACTTTATATTTATTTTGAATTCCAAATATTTGCACTGTAAAAAAGAAAAGAAATGGTATTTTTCAATTCACTTAATACGCGTACTGTAATTCAATCTCTTTATCATGAAAGTTGAACATACAAATGTACAAAAAATAACTGCATTCAAAAATAAATGGAAAACTTTTGAGTCCACTCAGTCTTATTTCTCGTTCAGCCAATCGCTCAGACAAACAAGTTTGTTTACATTTTCAGGAGATAGTGCTGCCCACTTCTTGTTCACAATGTCACCTGAAAGTGAGAACAGATGTTCGCATGGCACTGTTGTAACCGGCGTCACAAGATATTTACATGCCATATGCGCTAAAGATTCATATGTTCCTTCATGCTTCAACCACCATTCCAGAGGACATGCATCCATGCTGATGACGGGTTCTGCTCGATAACAATCCAAAGCAATGCAGACCAATGCATGTTCATTTTCATCATCTGAGTCAGATGCCACTAGCAGAAGGTTGATTTTCTTTTTTGGTGGTTTGGTTTCTGTAGAAGAAAAACAAGTTTGTTTGCATTTACGGGACATAATGCTGCCCACTTCCTATTTACAATGTCACCAGAAAGTGAGAACAGGCATTCTCATGAAACTTTTGTAGCCAGCATTGCAAGGTAGTTATGTGCCAGATATGTTAAACATTCGTATGCCCCTTCATGCTTCGGCCACCACTCCAGAGGAAATGCTTTCAGGGTGACGACGCTCATTTAAAAAAAAAAATGCATTAAGTAAATTTGTGACTGAACTTCTTGTGGGAGAATTGTATGTCTCCGGCTCTATTTTACCCATTTGGCCATATATTTCATGTTATAGCAGTCTCGGATGATGACTCAGTACATGTCCATTTTAAGAACACTTTCACTGCAGATTTGACAAAACGCAAAGAAGGTACCAATGTGAGATTTCTAAAGATAGCTACAGCACTCGACCCAAGGTTTAAGAAACTGAAGTGCTTTCCAAAATCTGAGAGGGATGAGGTGTGGCACATGCTTTCAGAAGTCTTAAAAGAGCAACATTCCGATGCAGAAACTACAGAAGTAGGACTGAGTGGACTTGTAGGCTCTAAAGTTTTGCATTGTTTTGTTTTTGCGTGCAGTTATGTAACACAAATGTAGATTTTTTTTTAAGTTGCACTTTCACGATAAAGAGAGTGCACTACAGTACTTGTATGAGGTAAATTGAAAAATACTGTTTCTTTTGTTTATCATTTTTACAGTGCACATATTTGTAATAAAAATAATATAAAGTGAGCAGTGTTCACTTTGTATTCTGTGCTGAAATCAATATATTTGAAAATGTAGAAAAACATCCAAAATATTTAATAAATTTCAATTGATATTCTATTGAACAATGTGATTAAAACAGTGATTAATCATGATTAACTGAAAAAAAGTAGTTGCGTGAGTTAACTGCAATTAATCGACAGCCCTAATTTATTGATTTATTGACAATTGATTTCCTAGAGTATTTAACTGAGCGATAGTCTGTTGCGCTCACAGATTTAATGATTGAACTTTTAAAAAATCCGGTTATAAAAGCACAATAACAGTGCACATAATCTTCCAGTTGCTCTTAATCTATGGCTAGGCTATGAGCAAGTGGGGTGAGTTTTTTGGTTCATGTATAGAAATCTAGCTCTCATTGAATGAGTGCGAGTATAAATAGCAGCGCAGCCGGCATAGCAGGGGTAGTGACAGTGGAGGCATGGCTGAGCTTCTTGAAACCACTGGGTTTCCTTTACCCAAAAGGAAAGATGAGCCTGGCAGTTACCAACCTGGGAATCTAACTCCTATCCCTAGGTACCTATTACAACAAATATTAAGAGAAAAATAAATAAATAAATAGCCATACTAGGTAACTGTCTTTCTGCCCCCCAGTCTTTTATGCCCGGTACAGTACCAGCGGTACTACAGATTTGTACTGTGCTTGATCAGCCTTCTTATTCAATGTATGGGATACATTCAGAGAGTTGGAATTCTCAGTATGTAGATGACATACTCTCTCTGTTATCCAGCTGGAGACAGGGATCCCAGTGTCTCTCCCAGGATGTGATTAGGTGCTGCACCTCTTGCAGGGCTGGCTCCAGGCACCAGCCCACCAAGCATGTGCTTGGGGCAGTGCCTGGAGGGGGGCGGCGCGGCGGGGTGCTCTGGCTCGAAAGCGGGGCCGCGACTGGGCTCGCCACCCTCCCCGCGGCGCTCTGGCCGATCGGGGATAGTAGGGCCCCGGCCAGGCTCGCCGCCCTCCTCCCGGCGCTCTGGCCGCCAGGGAGAGCGGAGAGTCACGGCTGGGCTCGCCGCCCTCCCCTCGGCGCTCCGGATGGTCAGGGATTGCGGGCCCGCGGCCGGGCTCGGCGCCCTCCCCTGCCGCGCTGAGGGGGGGGCAGCGGGTGGCTTTTTTGCCTAGGGCGGCAAAAAAGCCAGAGCCGGCCCTGACCTCTTGAGGCCACGCACAGAAGTCTCAGCAAAGTGGAGGAGGAGGTGGACTTTAAAGTTGCTGTAAACCACTATCTACACTCTCCTGATTCTGCACTGCTTTGCAGGTTGGAGCAGCCACTGACACAATTTAGACAGCCCTGGAGACCTGTCTGTTATAGCAGCTTCCCTCAGTTGCCCTATTGTTACCTGGGGTTCTTTCAACCCAAAGCTCTTGGTAACTTTTACTTTGTGTGAGGAGGTGTCAGGAAATAAATCAGGGGAGACACAGCTGTCCGAACGATAGATGGCTGGCACAAACAGGACAACACGAGTGCTTTCACTTAAAGCTAAACTGTACTTAATCTCAAGAAGTTACACATGTTCACAACAGGTTAGTAAATCACCCCCAACCCTCGATAATTACCGAAGCTGAGTGTGGCTCTCGAGAGGCACAGCGGCTGCCAGTGGGGAATGCTACCTTGAATCCCCATAGATCAATTTGCTTAGGCCCCACCCCAAAATGCCCCTCCCACTCTTACACTTCCCCCATGTTAGGCCAAGGGGGTCCTTAGTTTTGGAAGGCAGCCTTACAGGTGCCTTCCTCAGTTCTTGTGCTGGGGCAGTTCTCCCCCAGGTGGATATGTGGTTGTACACTGATCCAGTCCTTTTATCCATCGTAAAGCGGCCAGAGCAGGCATGAGGATCATATCCCAGTGTTTGGGTGAAATGTGGGCATGGGCTATTATTCATTATTTGTATTGTGGTAGCACCTCAGAGGCATTGTATGCACATATAGTAGAAATAGCAGCTGTGCCAAAGAACTTTTACCATCTGTATTTGGCTGGAGGGTGGCATCTCTCTCTCAGATGCAGACCTTGCTACCATGATCTTTGCCTTCACTGGACTACAGCAGTGTGCCCCATATAAGGCTATCCCTTAAATCCACTCAGAAGTCCAGGCTACCATCGAATGTAGCACATTATGAAATGCTCTAGGGTCATGATACCAGTGCTTTGGGATCTGCACTAACTGATTCTTGGCTCCAGGATGGAGTTTCAGCTATTGGGTATGACATACCAAGGCCCTAAATATTATTGAACATTCCCACTTGAGAGATTGCCTATTCCAGGCTGACCCAGCTGAGATCCAACAAGGCCATAATATAAATGGATGGATGGCATCATTACACTGATTATTTTTCCCTATCTCCACTTTCTGGTAGGGACAGGACATAAACCCACATTTCCAGTGTGCTATAGGTAACTTGGAGAAGCCAAATTAACAGGTGAAAAACTGTTCTTCATGGCCTTTTGTATCTTCACAGATGAATTCTTTGCTAGTTGTTTTCCCTGACAATTTGTTGATGTGTCAGCATTTGATTCAAAATACAACGTCACGTCTGTGGCTGAAACCAAAGGAGGAGCATGATGGACCTTCCTTATGCTGTCTGCCATCCATTTTAAAATGCTATTTGGATCTTTTAAAGTCTGTTTTCCCCCTGTTCCTTGTAGCATGTATCCTTTATTACAGCTCACACCCTGGGATTTTCCGCACATGATTGTTAAAATTCTGAGGGTAAGTCAAAATTTCTAGGCTCAATTTTGCTAATATGTTACTGCCATCATACCACCTGGTGGCGTTATCCTGACAGATACCGTATGTTTGGTAGCCTCCATGCAGGTTGTTAGTTAGATAAGACCTTTGAGAATCAGCAGCATACAGGTACTGTTGCTGATTCAGTAAGTGACTCTCCTCCCTATGGCCTGGTACTGAACTAGTTCCCCACCTACAAAGAGCCCCTGGCTATTTTCTGTTCTATCTCTAGGTTTAAGAGCAGATTAGAAGTGGTTCATTATCCCTGTTTCCTCTTCAGTATAACATAGGCTTTGCTATCTTGCACTGTAGTCTCACTCTTCCTATTTTTAACCTTGTAACATTTAATTTCAATAATGCAATAATTAAAAATACTAATTAAATCTGCTGTTATTAGCAATTATGACAATTAAAGGACCAGGTGGGAGGAAAAAAACTCGTTTAAAGTTTTATTTTGATTTTCTGTCTTCAGCATCCTTGCAGTCAAACACCTATTTACATTTTGTTTTTGCAATTAGCTCCCTGATTAGCTCAATGAACTTAAATAGGCATGTGATTACAAAACCAGGCTCTGACTTGAGCCATTTGTTGTAAGTAATAATTAATGTAGCACAAAATGGTCAACTCTCATATTCATGGTAAATTGTCGTGTCTAACTGTAAATATTCTAAAGTTACATGCCATCCTACATTGGTGCCAATTAAGATATTTCTTGATTGGGTGGAGGAGGAATTCTGGTCCCCACCCCTCCAGCAGGGGCCTTCCATTCTCCCTCAGCAGGGGAGTCATCCCTGTCTCTTACCCACACAGCATATGAGCTGGTGTCGCCAGGAGTTGCGTTCTCTGCAGACTGCCCTGCACTCTGCCGTACAGGAACAGACTTCAGGTCACAGCACCACTCATTGAAATGTTGTCAGTGATGGGCGATTGGGTCAAATTTTAGTGGCATTGCAACAGTGCACCCAGAGTGATGCAGATCACTCCAGCAGCAACCATGCTAATTTAGTACGGGATTACTACATTGTAACTGCAATTGTATCTATGTTTCCTCCTTATGGTCCAATAAGAGCACCTGGTTTTAGGTTCTCGGCTCCTTAATTATCACCTCTCTTGGGTGGAGACCCTTGTCTCTTTCCCTCCTGTCTAGGGTATTTCGAGGCTGCACAGTTCCCTGCCTATGCTGTGAATTTCCCAACAATGCAGACTGCCTCAGTAGGTCTATTTTGCCTTCCTTCCTCAAAGGCTCTAAACAGCGTAGTTGTCACATTTAAGTTACCACATAGTTATTTCTAAGCAAGCACGGTTGTTCTTAAGGTAAAAGCACTACCGATAAAACATTAAAAATAATAAAAAAAAAACTGTGCGCATGATGATGCTCTTACCAGAGATCAGCCAAACTCAACCAATGGCTCAGGTGATCAGTCCCTCAAACTGCACACAGGGTTTTTCCTGTGGTTACAAATTCATAACTCTTATTGAGCATGTATGTTCAAGAATTTTTTTAATCTGCAACTTTCTGAACATACTGTGCGTTTTAATGTTCCTTGCTTTTCAACTTCCTAACAACTGCATGTCCACTTTTGGGATGGGACAATTTCTGTAATTGCATGAGGTAGCGGAGACTGTGAGAAAAGCCCCCATGCAAGTGATCATGAAAAATGAACACAAATTATGTAGTCTTTTTGGTCTGTGCATCCAGCAAACCAGTACCTCCCATTCAGGATTTTACCCACTTCTGCAGTGATAGAAGCAGGTGCAGCTCTCGATGGGCTGGGGCTCTGCGAGGAGTCAGACACCCCACCCCCCCCCAATCCCCATGAGCCATGCTGCCGTGCACGCAGCGCTCTGGGGCCCGGGGCTGCGCACTCCCGCAGGGCAGCGTTTGGCTCTGCAGGGAGTCAGACATGCTTCCCAGTGCCCTGGAGCCATACTGCCGCGCGCAGCGCTCTGGGGGCTGGGGCTGCGCGCTCCCGCGGGGCAGCATTTGGCTCCACGGTGAGGCAGACATGTTCGCCCTCCCCTGAAGCCATGCCGCCACCGCGCACAGCGCTCTCGGTGGGCTGGGGCTCTGCGGAGAGTCAGACACGTCCCCCCCATGAGCCATGCTGCCGTGCATGCAACGCTCTGGGGCTGGGGCTGGGCACTCCTGCAGGGCAGCGTTTGGCTCTGCGGGGCGGCTAGGAGCCTCCTCTCATGGTAAGGGGTCTGGGGCCAGGGGGTTGAATAAGGGGTGGGGGCAGTCAGGGGACAGGGTGGGTTGGATAGGGGGTTAGGGGCGGGGGTCTCTGGAGGGGGCAGTCGGAGCAGGGGGGGGGGGAAGGGGCGGGGGGGGGCGTTGGATGAGTCAGGAGTTCTGGGGGTCCTGTCTAGGGGCAGGGAGCGATTGGATAGGCGTGGGAGTCCCAGGGGTCTGTCTGGGGGAGGGTGTGTGGATAAGGGTCGGGGCAGTCAGGGGACAGGTAGGGGGTAGGGTCCTAGGGGGGCAGTCAGGGGACAAGGAGCAGGGAGGCTTAGGTGGGGGGTGGAGTCCTGGGGGGGGCAGTTAGGGGCAGGGGTCCCAGGAGCGGGTAGTCAAGGGACAAGGAGCAGGGGGGGTTGGTGGTTTTGAGTGGGGGAAGTCGGGGTGGGAAGTAGGAGGGAGTGGATGGGGGCGGGAGTAGGGCAGGGGCGGGGCTAGGGCGGGGCTCCCTGGGTGCACACCCTAATGAAATGGGCTGTGCACGCCTATGAGCAGCTTGCTTCCAACCCTGCCAAAATGCTTGGTCAGCAAAATAACTGAACTATTAAAAAGGAAGCAGGGAACCTTTTAAGTACAATTCTATGGGCTCTGCTACATCCAAGACACTTTCAAATGTTTCTTTTAAGTATATGGGACTCTGGGGACCAATAGCACTTTCCATCTTTACATGTAATCTTGCTTTATCTATTTGTGGGGTAAAGGGAAAAACATCATAAAGCAAGATCTTTGGATGAAACACAGAGTGTGTCAGCTTTCAGGAGTTCAGTGAACATCTATCAAGCCTTGCTTTCCAAGAATCCTGGTATCCTGGAGGAAGTCAAAAACATCAGTTTCTTGGAACCTGGCTCAATGGTCAAAGAAATGATCTTTTTCACATTCATGATTAAGGGTACGTCTTTGCTTCCCGCCGATATGGCGGGTAGTGATCGATTTATCCAGGATCGATATACCGCGTCTCGTTAAGACGCGATATATCGATCCCCGAACGCGCTCACCGTCGACTCCGGAATTCCACCAGAGCGAGTGGCGGTAGCTCAGTCGACGGGGGAGCTGCGGCCGTCGATCCCGCGCCATGTGGACCCCAGGTAATTCGATCTAAGATACTTCAATTTCAGCTACGCTATTCGTGTAGCTGAAGTTGCGTATCTTAGATCGATTCCCCCCCCCCGCCCCCCAGTGTAGACCAGCCCAAAAAGACAAAGCAGCAACAGGACAACGATGGTATTCCTAAGCAAATAAGGCATTCAAACCTATTTCTTGCCTGTACCAAAAACTAATTCAGATCCTAAATTGGAAAGTCTGATCACCTGTGATTTCAGCAAATTACCGAGAGTGAATGTGACTGCTGGCTGGCTCTACAACTAGCATCTGATTCCAGGGGAATAAGAACTGGATCCAACATTATTCATTGTATTGGTTCAGGATCACATATACCGAGAGTGGGCCACTTTCTGTCAACGGAAAAATATCCAGGAGACTGACTGGATAAAGTCATCTCTCTTCCCCCCCCAAAATCAAAATTATTTAATCAACAAGCCTCAACACAGAGATTTCCCTACCTCCACACTATCCCGTGGCCTACCAAATAATTCCCAACAAGACAAGGGACTCATTGGCCATTGGGATAGCAGAAGTATCTGAAAGCAGAATGTGGCCCTCTATATCTTTTTCTAACATTAACAATATTATTTTAAATTAAAGTCATATCTGGAAATGAATTTTTGAACTGTGGGAGCCCCTCTAGCTAATTTTCCTTTTCTTCGTATACATCCAAAATGTGTTCCTTCAGTCAGTTCCTCTCTGACCACAAAGAAATGATACAGTATATTAAGCCAACACCATAGACATCAATGCTCTCACTTGATAGGTTATCCTCTTCTGATGGTGCTTTTTACTGTATAATTCTACAAATCCTTGTTTCAACTCCACACCATTCATACTCATTTTTCTCACTCTGTTTATTGTGAGCCTCTTGATTGTTGGAGATACTAAACTGAGACCTATTTCTTGTAAATTTTTTTCATAGCCTGACATTTGCTATTCTGAAGGGCTCAGCTCTTAAGTATACATTGTCTTATATATAGATATAATTTTCAATAACATAAGTTTAATAGCCAATGTCTTCTGCGGTAGGAGGGAAGGAACATCCACTGGAGAATTTGCCATGTATGCACAGCCTAGTTATAATAGCAGAATCACTTATAAAAAAGACTTCAATCCAATCCAATCCAATGGATGAGGGGGAAATCATAAGAGTGAGCCTCTAGGTTGGTAAATGCACAAAGATGATGAATGTGGAAAAAATGGGCATTGAACGATATTAGGCATTTATTTTCCACTTCCAGTCAGAAGAGAAATGAGTAATCTAAAACATTAGTCATAACTCTCCAATGAAAAAATAATACTCCCTTCCCCATAGCATGATTTTTAGTTGATGAAAGTAGCTTACAACATTTGCATGATTTTATAGTATGAATTTGCACTGTCAACATTCTGTATTTATAGAAGTGCTCTTAAATCTTTGACAATAATTGTAAACAAACGCTTAAGGATGCCCAGAAGTTTCAGCTTGAATGACACCTGCTGAAGTGAAATGCATCATTACTTGTAGACATATTTTCATACAGTATCATCAGTGTAACAAACAATGGCACTTTTCTACATGTTAATAAACGAGTTTCTCTGGGCCTCCATTTTAGCCCTTATGTGGATGAGTTTTCTGTTTTTCAGAACCTTTCAAGTCCAACTATTCTTTGCTGCTATTTCTTTTACTTGCTCTAATTTACTTGAATTGGCACATTATAAATCATCAAAGTCAAACTGAACTTTGTGAGATTTTTAGCGTTTTGTTTTCCACTAACTCATTGCTTCCATGTAGCTAATTAGAAGTTTAAGACATGCAAGTACCATTGTTGCTGCTTTGTTTTCCAAATAGTAAGAGAATGGGCTCTCGGGGGGCTGGCAAATTCATAAGGGTTTAGATTTGAGGGAACGTAGGCTAACAGGAGCCTATAGACGTCAGACAGCCAGACACATAAGATTTGTTGTTCTCCTATGCTGTTCAGAATTTGTTGAGTGCCATGTAAAAATATTTTTACATGGCACTCATGTCCTATGTTCTAACAACATTTTCATAGGCTCTGTTTTATGCTATCAAATCTACAGTTGCTTATTGGGTGGATTTGTAGTTTTACCTCCATTGGATTCCATTGCTCTAATAAGCATAGCATGCAGTGTAATTGTAGTCGTGTCTGTGCCAGGGCATTAGAGAGACAAAATGGGTGAAGTAAAATCAGCTTTACATATGAGGTTATAAAAATTAGACTGCAAGCACTTCAGTCAAATCTTCATGTGTGTCTGTAAAATAATTGGCACAATGGCGCCCTGATCCTGACTGGGGCCTTTGAGCCTTTTCCTAATAATAATCATATCTTTTATTGGACCAACTGCTGTTGATGAGACAGACAAGCTTTCAAGCCACACAGAGCTCTTCTTGAAAGCTTGTCTCTCTCACCAACAGAAGTTGGTCCAATAAAAGATATTACCTCATCCATCTGGTCTGTCTAAAAAACATTTATTATTGTACTCCTCCTTCTTTAATATTTTGGTGATTTCTAGTCACAAGTTTCAAGTTGAACTGGATATGACAAAAATATGAGCTGCTCACACTAAAATGAATCTTCAGTTATCCCTACATTATTGCTGCTATCATTATTATTATTATTAGGACATAGCTCAAAGTCCCAGTCAGGATCAGGGCCCCATTGTGCCAATTATTTTAGGGGCCCACAAGAAGACATAGTCCTTGTCTGAAGTGCTTACAGTCTAATTTTTATGTAAAGGTCAAGTGCAAAGGGCAAACAAAAATTGGGGTTTTACCCTGGGATGGGGTGGACTAGCCCCAAAGGCCCCCTGCTGGAGGCCTCAGGGCTCTGCCACACCCACCCCAGGAAAGGAACAGAGGAGAGGTCCTCCAAGCAGGCTAGAGTGGCTGCAGGGGAAGCAGCCAATAAGGGCCCAGAAGGGCCATATAAAAGGAGCTGCAGCACAGAGCAGTGGTTGGTTGCTGTTTGGAGCTAGAGAAGAAAGCACTGCGGTCCTGGGTGGAAAAGTAGAAGGACTATGGACAGCTAAGTAAGCTGGCAGGGATCAGGGGAGTGAGAAGCTCCTGGCTGGCTACTAGGACTGAGCCAAAGACAGTTTGCTAGCAGGGACCGGAGGAGCAATGAAGGAGTTCCTGGCAGTCTGCGGGGACTGAGAAGGGACTGAGCCCAGGGAGGGCCACAGGAAGATGGTGTCTCCAAGGAGGAAGTCCTGGGGATTCCACCCCTACCAGGGTTGTACTGATTTAAAGACTGCAGACACACCCAACCAGAGGGGGCACTCATGAGAGGTGGGTGCCAACCCCATTACGTACCCTTTTTCCTTTTTTATAATGTCTAAAAAGGTTGGCAGCCTCTTAAAAAAAGGGGGTGGGAGTTGCTGAAAAATCAGTATTGTCTAGTCATATCTGCTTGTCTGGGTTAATTGGAGTCATACACATGAAGATTGTGAGCTGTCTCATTCCTTAATTAAAGAGTCCAGTATGTTGAATCTTTACTAAAGACTCTTTTTTTCTCAAGGGTGTTTATGTCTCTGAGTTATAAGTAGGACAAAAACAAACAATTATAGTTTTAAACTGTCAGAATAAAAATCACTTTGTCTTCATCAGATTTCACTTGTATGATATTTCTGATGTCACAATAGAGCAATTCTCCAGACATCTGTAGGATCTTTTGGGAATAACAAGATGGACCTGACCTGAGTTCTAAACAACCAAGGGAATTAAAAACAACCAATGGAGATTAAATATAAAACTGAACTTTAAAACCTCCTTTATACAACATTCAGGTCACCTTTTAAAACTACAACTTCCATCATGGTGCAAAAAACAAAAAATACACCCACTATGAAAGGGGTACTATTTATACAAAGAATAATAAATACAAAAACATGGAAATGCTTCAGGCTTAAGGAGGAGGCAAATATTTAATTGACAACAGCAGTTGGCAGCCTCTGAAGGAAGCTTTATTGTTGTTTTTCTTTGGTAGAAAAAAGATGGTGAAATTTAGAGCCTGGATCCTGCAAAGTGCTGGCTTCAAAGGGTGTTGAAGGCACTTAGCAACTTGCAGGAGTCACTCAGTACTTTGCAATATTGAGCTCTTATGCCCAACCTCCCGCTAAGCCTCACTTAGTTTCTCAGGGATGAGCAGGAAGAACTGCCTTTGCTTATAGTCACAATAAAAATATAGTTCAGCATAAAATTATAAATATTAAATTAGAAGTTAAATATGAATGAGAGAGATCAAGTCATGCATACCTTAGATTAAAGGGACAGCTCATTTATGTTTGACATCTTGGCAAAACCGTTTTAAAAGCAGTGCATGGCTAGTGAATTTGTGTATCCCTGTCAAGTTCAGGATCAGGATTAGTGTACATGCTGTGTTCGTGTCAGCTGGAGGAATCAATGCAGTCTTCCTGCACCCAGCTCTTCTGAAAGACTTCCTAAATTTCATCTTCATGAACCAGTGCTTGTTCTACAAGGGCCTGATCCAAACCCACTCAAGTTGGTGGAAGGACTCCCCTTGACTTCAGTGGGCTTTGGATCAGGTCCCTCAATGCCTGGATCGATAGATCTGTGTGAAGAATGGATCCTTCCCTTTTTTCTCGTTCTCCATCCAATGTTGAATTCTTATAGCTCAGTAGCAGAGCATGGGAAGGATTTCTTTTTCTATCAGATAATCTAAGGAGTTGCATTGCCTTGGTGTGCCAGGTGTTAGAATTTTTGTGTAATACACAACATTTGGCATAAGCCATTTAAGAAAATAATTGATTTGTCAAATCTATTTGTACCTTGATGGTTTACACTGATTTCCGAGCAGAAACCTGGCAGTGGGCGTGGATATGCTTAGAGACAATTAGAACAGCGGTTCCCATCTCAACAGGAGGTCAGCCAGCCCTTTCAGGGGGCCACCGAGCCCTGTGGCTGAAACCCAGTGCCCTGAGCCCCAGCACTGAAGCCGGTGCTGTCCTCCTTCCCTGCCCCCCGCCCAACGAGGAGGAGTGCGGGGCAGCTGAAGTTAGTGCCCCACCTCCCCAAGTCCCCGAAGCCAGGAGCGATGTGGGGCTGAAGCTGGGAGCCTCACCCCCTTTCTCCAAAGCTTGGAGCCGCACTGGGAGCCCCCCCCCCAACCCATACACAGCCCCTAGCTACCCACTGCCTGCACCCTGAGCTAGCCCCGTGCCCACACTCAGCTCCTAGCTACCCCCTGCACGCACATAGTCCCTAGCTACCCCATCCCTGCACCCTCAGTGGTTTTCACACTTTTTGAACTGAGTCCACCCTTTGAGTTATATTTTTTTGGTTGCATCTCCCCACAGCCCAGGCAGGCTGGGTGGCCTCCTGAGTGAGTTGGGGTGGAGGTGGCGTCTCCTCCCTGGACCCTGCTGTGCAGAGCAGGCTCAAGCCCTGCCAGCCTTTGCCCCCCACAACAAAATAGATGTAAAACTATGCCTATGCCCAAGGGTCCCCCCTGGCCCAGAACTCCTTTCACCCGCCCCCCCAGGCCCTGGCATTCTTATAGCATGTTGAGGGGGCCCTCAGCAAGAAAAAGGTTGAGAACTCCTGAATTAGAAAATCAATTAGTAAAACAGTCAAAACTGGTTGGATTCATGTCACATTCTAGGATGCAATTCAGACCAGTGAGAGGTGGTGTCACCTCCTGCCCTGTAACCCTGGATGCCTTAAATACTCTGCTGCTATAGCTGTCTGGACACTCCCAGCCAGCACACCAGCATGCACATAGTGTCTGTGTGTTTAGAAACCCTGGTTCAGCAACTCTGACTCCAGCAGCCTCCTTTTTACACCACAGCCACACTCTGGTCTCCACCAGCCTAGGTTACAGTAGAAGGGCGGAATGTTATGCCTGTGATAATGGCTGTCAAGCCTGCTAAGCTGTTATAGCTGCTCAGTGCTTCTGTTCTTGGAGCTCCAGTGCTATAAGCATTAGCAGAGAGCTCAGCCTGCTAATTCAACAGACCTGGTGTTACTCATAGGGAAAGATGACAGACATGGTTCGGAGACAAAGGCACTCAGGTTATTGCCTTCAAAACACAGTCCTAATGACTCTCTCAACTTGCACAAGTACATTAATAAACGAGTGCTCCATGGCAGGGAGTGGCTCAGTCAGCAGCAGGAGTCTCTGCTGTCCCCTCAGACACAAAAAGGGTTAAGTCAAGGTACTCTGACATCTATGATGAGATAACTGGCTCTGTGGATATGGGGAAAGTAGTGGACATGATATATCTTAACTTCAGCAAAGCTTTTGATATGGTCTCCCACAGTATTCTTGCCAGCAAGATAAAGTATGGATTGGATGAATGGACTGTAAGGTGGATATAAAGCAGGCTAGATCGTCGGGCTCAATGGGTAGTGATTAATGGCTTGATGTCTAGTTGGCAGCCGGTATCAAGCGGAGTGCCCCAGGGGTTGGAACTGGGGGCGGTTTTGTTCAACATCTTCATTATGATCTGGATGATGGGATGTATTGCACCCTCAACAAGTTCACAGATGACACTAAGCTGGGGAGAGAGGTAGATATGCTGGAGGGTAGGGATAGGGTCCAGAGTGACCTAGACAAACTGTAGGATTGGGCCAAAAGAAATCTGATGAGGTTCAACAAGGACAAGGGCAGAGTCCTGCACTTAGGACGGAAGAATCCCATGCACTGCTACAGTCTGGGGACCGACTGGCTAAGCGGCAGTTCTGCAGAAAAGGACCTGGGGATTACGGTGGATGAGAAGCTGGATATGAGTCAGCAGTGTGCCCTTGTTGCCAAGAAGGCAAACGGCATATTGGTCTGCATTAGTAGGAGCATTGCCAGCAGATCGAGGGAAGTGATTATTCCCCTCTATTCAGCACTGGTGAGGCAACATCTAGAGTATTGTGTCCAGCTTTGGGACCCCCACTACAGAAAGGATGTGGACAAATTGGAGAGAGTCTAGCAGAGGGCAATGAAAATGATTAGTGGGCTGGGGCACATGACTTACGAGGAGAGGCTGAGGGAACTGGTCTTATTTAGTCTGCAGGAGAGAAAAGTGAGGGGGGATTTGATAGCGGCCTTCAACTACCTGAAGGGGGTTTCCAAAGAGGATGGAGCTAGGCTGTTCTCAGTGGTGGCAGATGACAGAAGAAGGAGCAATGATCTCAAGTTGCAGTGGGGGAGGTCTAGGTTGGATATTAGGAAAAACTATTTCACTGTGAGGATGGTGAAGCACTGGAATGGGTTATCTATAGAAGTGGTGGTATCTCCATCCATTGAGGTTTTTAAGGCCCAGCTTGACAAAGCCCTGGCTCAGATAATTTAGTTGGGGTTGGTCCTGCTTTGAGCAGGGGGTTGGATTAGATGACCTCCTGAGGTCTCTTCCAGCCCTAATCTTCTTCTTCTATGATTTATAGACTGAGACAAACAACTGGGATAAACCACTTACGTACCACCTTATGTTTCTTGACATCTGTTTGTTACCTCCTTTTGTATCTTATTCCTAATATCTCAGACAAAACAACCCTATTCATTACTTTGTCCAGCGATCTTACTTTGTACTAGATTGGGGTGTATCTGTACTAGGCTTTTGAAATATATTTATGTAAATATCTAGTGACTAGTACTTTTTAGGAGGGACTATGTTTTAGCAATACTAGCAGCAACTTTGCCAAGTTTATGTACCAGACAGTGAACTTGTAAGCATGTAAACTTTGGTTCATGGCCTCTGATTGAGGCCTCAGGTCTTGCACCAGGCCCAGTGCTCCAGGCTCTTTCTATCTACTCAAGTTACTACTAGCCAAATGATCTCAACACAACCTCAGTCCCAGATTTCCCCAAACCATCTGCCCTGATGTGTCCAACCCTCTTCTGTAACACTCAGAGAAGTAATAAAATCCATTGCTGCTTTAAAAAGACAAAAACACAATAGTTTGTTGTAGTTAATCACTTCAATTCAATCACAGCACTGGTTTACTGTAAAAACATGTAACAATTGTATTAACAAAAGGACATAAGTTAAGTGATACCAAGTAGAAGGAATAATATTAGAAAGGGTTACAAACAAACAAAAGTAAAAATATGCTTTCTAATGGCGATGACCGAACTTCAATAACTGATGATCCTTGTTCAAGATTGTTGAGAAAACTATCTTCTGTTCCCAGAGATTTCAACCCACTTGGTTGAAGGATCAATCTTCCTCAGCTGGCAAGAGCTCTTATGGCCCCTGGTGTCTGTCTAGTGATGTAAGCCAAGATGTTTTCTTCTCTTTCCTTATATTGTTCCAAACTCACTGTTTTGTTCCCACACACAGAATAACTTCATGCTGTTCTTCCCTTCCTGTGGACTTCCCATCCCCATGCTGATTCATATGTAAATGAGGCTGCCATTGGTTTTGGTCACACATTGCTTAATTTCACTGGAGACAAGTAGATAGCTGCCTTCCCTCCTGTCTGGGAGAAAAACTGTCTCTCTTCGTGTGTTCACAGATTTTAAAGCATAATGTCGGTGATTATTCATGATTCCTCATACAATGGTATTAATCACCAATAAATCATTAGCTGTCATAAAAGACCTTATTTGATACACTTTTATAATGCAGTAGTATTGTATGTAATCAGTTCATTCAACTACTCATCATTAGCACATCAGACCTTCTATTTTTATAGTCCTGTAAACCATTGAAAGTTCTTCTCCTTCTGGGAAGAAATGCCATGCAGTCTAGTGAAAACTTTTTGCTGATTTCTCCCCAGCTGGTGATAGTTGAATTGTTACCTCCACCCCTTGTTAGCTTGATGGCTTTGTTTACCTTTACCTATATCAGGCCTGACGAGCCACTGACACAGAGTACTGAAGACAAATGGGCCTCAGTGTCACAGTTACTATGAAGCAAAATGCAAATAAAAAGTAAGCACGTGATTCATTGAAGATGAGGTGATAGACCTGGGATGAGGTGCATTATCATGATACTGACTTCCCATATATCCAGTGGAAGCTGGATGCTTTATGAAATTCGCATACTTGGGGACAAATTCCCCACTGGCTTCATTTGGAGCGGCATTCACTTATAGCAGTAGTGAAGTTATCCCTTGGACTCTAAAGTGTTGATGACAGCTCTAAGCACACCTACAAGAGTCTTTTGGAGCCTCACCAGCTACTCTTTAAAGGAGATTGTAATTTTTTTTCTTAAATGAAAGTGTTTTGTTGCCAGTCACTGCTGGGTGCAGATTAACATAATCCATGTTTAGATTCATGAAGGAGCTCTCCTGACAGTAAAAAAAAAACAATAATTAAAAACAAAACCCCAGCATTTAAAAAGATATATTTTAAATGAAAAGAGCATGTTGATCTGCAAAAACAGATGACACAGTGCTTTTCTGCTAAGCCATCTGTCCATGTAACATTTCATCAGCTGCTTAAATAATTGTCATCCACCTGCGACTTGGTATATAGTTTAATCAAGATATGTTCTGTTCACCCGCAATATAATCCACTAAGAGATTGGATTTTGGATTTCTAATTTTGAAAATGCATGCAATCAAGTGGATTACCCAGCAGAAACTCATCACAGATGCAGTTAGTTGGTGTTTTCTTCAAAGAACAGTGTGTCTAAGTAGAATTAAAAAACAAGGTAGCATAAGTAATAAAAAGGAGAAACACAGCCCCCCACACGCGGCCAGAGCTTGAGAACAGTCCTATGACCCAAAGTGTGAAAACTTGACTTCCTGGGGCAGTCTCTTCTCTCAAACAGCCATGTCGTGGTCCTCATAATAGACATCAATGCAAGGGGAGAAGGAAGCTGAACTGAAGCAGGGCCGGCTCCAGCATTTCTGCCGCCCCAAGCAAAAAAAAAAAAAAAAGCCGCGATCAGCGGCAGCAGTTCAGCGGCAGGTCCTTCGCTCCTAGAGGGAGTGAGGGACCTGCCGCCCCCAAATTGCCGCAGGTGCTGTCCCTCTCCCTTGGCCGCCCCAAGCACCTGCTTGTTAAGCTGGTGCCTGGAGCCGACCCTGAACTGAAGTAAACTCCTTGTTCTACAGGGACCAGAAAGATCCTCTGCACCTTGGCAGTGCAAATTTGAGTGACTTTCTATTAATCCATTCTAATAGAATTTTCACACAACAGTAGTGATATTGAACTGATTTTTTTAACTTGAAAATCATGGAGTGAAAATAAATCTTACTTTTAAACTTAGGCTCTGATTTTAACTCCATTTTTCATCTAAACATTATGCCAAGAATACAGCTGATATAGAATCTCTCATCTTATACATATGAATGTTTTTGTTAATATATGCATACCAATGGGAAGAAATGATGGCATTTAAACTGAACTTGGGGATTGCTTTATTTATTGGCAGCTAGTTAGTAAAGAGTGAGAGAAACTGGCAATTTCTGACTTGTCTATCCTTTAAAAGAGTGTCAAGCATTTTTTGCCATACTGATGTAAATGATGCATTGGCTCAATGGAACGAAATGAGAGGCATTTTGCAGTGATGAAAACTAATAATCTATCAGCAACCTTGAGAGCCAGACACTAAATACTTGTCATTTCTCTGAATACTTTCCTGGCATTAGGTAGCTTTTCCCATATAATGCCCTAGATTCAATAAATACTCTCATGCTGTAAAATAGCTTTTAGAATGATCAGTGCTAGCAATAAACATAAGAAACAACACAACTCTTGCTGTGGAAAGGACATTTTTGGCCATTTATTTTTTCTTTTTTTCTTTCTTTTTTTTTGTTTGTTTGTTTATAACCCTGCTATATTACTATAATCATTTTAAATATCATCTAGACGGAATATTGGGTTTACAAAATCTCCCTTACAATATTGTAAAGGTATAATGTGAGATCTCTTCTCCTTACGACATCACCAATTAAATCAACTCAACAAAAGCAGCATTAATATAAAGAGTAAAGGGGCAGAAATATGCTATAAAGCAGGATAGTACTTGAAGTGATAAAAGAGAAGAGAAAACATTCCAGGTTCCTATCAACACAAGGGGAATCTATCTCCTACCCTAAAAATGTAATGGAGGAAACAATCACAGACACTAGTGATTTCACTAACTGCCACCCAGTGCCTAACCTCCCTTTTCTAAACAATCTCAGGGAGGGCAAAAATCCCAAATGGTAGTTAGAGAGTGAATGGAAGAGCCCTGAAATGGCTCACATCCTACAGTGAATTAGAAGGATAATTCAAGGTCTGAGAAACATCACCTACAATGAGAGACTAAAGGAGTGCAATTTATTTCATTTATCAAAGAGCAGGGCCGGCTCTAGGATTTTTGCCGCCCCAAGCGAAAACAATTTTGGCTGCCCCCCGCCCAGTTTTTTCTTACTCCACCCCCGGCTCCACCTCAACTCCGCCCCTTCCCCAAATCCCCAGCCCTGCCTCCTCCCCCCAGGCTCTCAAGCCTAGGAGGGAGGGAGGGAGAGGGAGAAGCAGCGCGTGCGCCGCGGCCACTCAGGGTCTCCCCCTCCCTCCCAGGCTTTCAAACCCGGGAGGGAGGGCGAGCAGCGGCGTGCAAGCGGCAGCAGCGGAGGTGAGTTAGGGCAGCCAGGGCACATTTTTAGGGGCGGCATGACCCGCGCCAGAATGCCGCCCCTAAAAATGTGCTTCCCCAAGCACCAGCTTGTTTTGCTGGTGCCTAGAGCCGGCCCTGTCAAAGAGAAAGTTAAGAGGTGATTTGATCACGGTGTATATTTACTTAGATGGGGAAGATATCTGATACTAAAGGCTCTTTAGTCTAACGGACAAAGGCATAATAAGCTCTACTGGCTGGAAGTTAATGTCTTCAAAGTTCAAACTGGAAACATGGCACACATTTTAAAAGTGAGGGTAATTAACCATGGGCATTACGAAAGGTGTGGGAAATACTCCATCACTTGGAACCTTTAAAATAAGGCTTGAATGCCTTTCATTAAAAGGTGCTTTAGTTAAGACAAAGTTCTTGGGCTAGAATCACTGGGTGAATTCAATGCTCTGTGATATTCTGGTGGTCAGAGAAAATGATCATAATGTACCTTCTTGTCTTAAGTCTGTGAATACTGAACTCATATGGTAAGTTCTGGGCAACTGTTCCTCAACCCACAGAATCTCACAAAGCACAGTCCTCCCTCACATATTAATCAACATCAACAAGGTCTTCAGAGAGTTATTGACACTAACAGCTGAAGTACCAATAGTACAAAGACAACATTCAGCTCTACAATATCATCTGTAAAGAACACCAGGCCTTATCTTTCTCAATGCCTTGTATCTGGATGGAGAGCAGCTGGCTAAGGCTGGAAACAGGCAGGACTAAGGTGATGCTGATAGGAGGGAAGAACTCCAAAGAACTTCTCTCTCCTGTAACATCCCCCACTACCAAGGGCATTTGCCTTCGGTCAAATCAATCAATGGCCAAGTCATTTTACCTAGGAATGAAGTCACCCTGAAAAACCTCAACTGGTACAAAACATTGTTTAGCAACAGAGATTGCCATGGACCCTTCATCCTGGTGCACTGCATTCCTGCACTGGCTCTGCAATGAATACAGAGTCCAGTTCACAGTCCTTACCTTAATATTAGCAACTATTCAGGGGATTGTTCTTTTCTATCTGAGGGTTTGCCTCTTGTCCTCTGTGACTGCCCATAACAGCTACATTCTCCTGGCATCCAGCTGGTGACTTAGAAGAAGATTCATGGGTGCAGGAGACAGAACTCTTACAGCTGGACCTAGGCTATGAAACTTTCTCAGGCCTCAGTAGGACTCGCCATGTTCAGAAAAAAAAGTAAAATTCAATTATTTGTCTTGACTTTCCTTTTATACATATGCAGTTCCTCTTACATACATGCAGGCATATACACACGCAACATCCAACAATCTGATCACATATCTTACTCCTACCTGCTTGGCAAGTAGATTGATACTGTTTTGTTTTTAATTCTAGGAAGGTGCTCAAAATCTAAGGTGATGGCTGACACAAGAACCTTTATAGTCATTCAGGTTCCAGGGGCAGCTATTTAACTATTTTTAAAGCTATACTGTATGGCTTGCCAAACATAATTCTGAAGGCATTCTGGATGGATAGCTAGCTGGTGACCCATAAATTTCTGTGGTTGTACCTTCTTTTAGGTGGGCTTGTCATTCTTAAAGGGGAGAATTAGATGAACCAAAAGTTTTCTGCCCAAAATGCCTGTGTCTGTTTTATTGATTAGTTATTGAGCTACATTGTAGACTCATTTAGAGTGTTCGGTCAGTTTAATAGGCTAGAACAATGTGTTCCCCTCCTAAGAGCATGCTGCGGTTTTACAGGTACAGTTGTCATTCAGTGGATTTCTTAATATACAGAGTGACATCACATGTTGGTTTCTCACAGGACATGTTCCTAGTATACGTTTTGCAGGAATTAAAATGTTTGCGATGGTGAAGAACTGTGGTGAGTTTTTCTGACAGCAGGACCATTACTGATATTGCTGGGGAAGAGCTGAGGGGACTTGTTTGCTTTTTGCAATGATTTATTTCTGGCAGCTTGACATGGTTGTTGTGATTTATTGTAACACACACTGGAAGTGTAAGATTTTACAATAATGATTTTCACAGACAAAAATATGGACCAAAGAGTTTAATAACTAAGGGTCAAATCAACAGCATGTAGCTTGTGGACTCTAATGCACTGGTGGGGGTGGGGAAGGGGAAAGGGTGGGGTTGTGTTTCCTCTCCCTATAGTATATCTTTTTAAAATAATCTCAGACTCACATGGTTTTGTTTTTTCCAGAATTCTTTGTTAGGTCACGAGAATATGTGAAACATTTCCTACAGTGACAGTATTCACATAATAATTATCTAAATTCTAGCTCTCTTAGGCCCAGCCCTGCAATGAGCTCCATGCAAGCCGATCCTTTGGCCCTGAAAAGCCGCATTGACTTTAGGGGGCTCTGTGCAGGAGGATGCTCACTCTGAACTCATTGCAGAAATGGGATCTAAGCACTCATCTATTAAATACACAAATATAAACAAAGACAAAAATATTTAAACAAAGATTTTCATTCCCTGCTCCCCCTTCCCAAAATGGAGGATGGATTGGCCCCACTCATTGCTGTCCAGTTTGAACGATGCCTTTCAAAGAACTGTGAAATGCTAAGGTAGCATGTGTTTTACCTCCAGGATTGTCCTGGAGTCTCCAGGAATTAAAGATTAATCCTTAATTAAAGATTATGTCTCGTGATGAAATCTCTAGGAATTCATCCAAAAGTTGGCAACCCTAGTTTTGCCTTTTGTGCTAACTCTAATTAGAGAACAAACTAAAAAGCAAATTGTGCCAATTTTAATTGTATTGCTATATTGCCTCCTCCCACCCCACCCCAAAAAATGTTCTCTTTGTATAAGGATTGTTTTTCAACATGACAATCTCTTCCTCTGACCTTTTTGTTCCTTGTAGGCCTGAAAAACCTTTTGGCTTAGCCTCTTGTTCGATGTCCTTTTCTCTTTATGCTTCTATGTGTATTATTTTTATACTCTTACGCACTTCATTCTGTAATCAGTTCCTAGCTGTCTTCTCTATGTGATGTGTAGCACTTCGCATATGCTTCTTTATTGCTTTTTTGAAACTTCATGTTCATTCATATTGGGTCTCTTTATTACCACCTGTGGTAAATAGTACTCACTCAACTAGTGCAGACAGTATAATACTGTAATTTGTTGTTAAATAATTTCTTCTCACCCCTCTGTGACCTTTTCTTATATACTTTCATCCTATATAGTTTTAGCCAAAATTTCCTGCTCTTCTTTTTCATTTCCTTTGTTGAAATTCTGCATGGATGTTGTTACAAATCTGCCTCCATTATAGTCAGTATTACTTAGATCTTCCCCAATTCTGCATCTCAAATTACTTCCTCTACAGTGTGGTATTTACAACTAAATCAAGTATTGCTAGTGACCTTTCAAGTGCCCTCTTTAACATTTTGGAGTAGGCTGAATTTTGAAAGCCGTGTGTGGGATTTTATAGTTGCATTATTCCTATTGTTGCTAATTAAAAATAAGGGTCCCCAATCTTATCTGGGTAATTATATACTAGCTCTTTTAAGAAATGAAAATACAATGAATTCATTACCCATAATAGCCATAGTGAGCTACTTTAGTGGTGGGGGAACACCTAACTAAAAATATTGCTGCAGTTGATCCCCTGTCATTCATGTTCCCCTCCATTCTTCACATCCGTCCCCCCCCCCCAACATACATTGCCTGCTGGATGATAAGTGCTATATAAGAGCTAGATATTATAATTATTAATGTATTTATTACATACATGTACAGCCTCGTGTGCATCATCTCCAGAGCTAGAACACTGGTTCTGATCCAGCAAAGCCTGTGCTTAACTTTAAAGCATGTGAGAGTTTCATTGACTTGAATGGAGCTACTCACATGCTATTAGGCTGACCAGATAGCAAGTGTGAAAAATTGGGACAGGGGGTGAGGGGGTAATAGGAGCCTACATAAGAAAAAGCCCCAAATATCAGGACTGTCTCTATAAAATCGGGACATCTGGTCACCCTATATGCTATATTGTTAGGAAGTCTTTAGGTGTTCGTCTCTCTCCTCCTCTCCTTACAACACAATCAATTCTGAAATTTCTCCAGGGGGAAGAATACATGACAAATGAAGTGGATAAATATTTTACATTCCTTATATGTGGGCTATTTTTATATTTCAAAATAATAAGGGAAACCATACCTAGGTACAGTGGTACCCATTGAAAAGCTTAGTTCTGATTACCTATTGCATTTCTGAAGAATGAGTGTGCTTCCCTCCTCCCCCCCCCCCAAGATTGTGATATGTAGGGTCCCTAAAGCAAAGCTTTAAATGTCAAAGTGCAAGACTCTGCTGCTTTTCCATTTCACCTCTGCAAGCCGATAAGCTCGTTAAAATGCAGAGTGAGCTAGAAATATTTTTATTAGAAGAAGCAAATCAAGGCTGTGTCAGAAGATCACATTGGAACTCTTCCAAGAGTGCAGCCAGCCACAGTTTATAATTTTTTTTAAATCTGCAGTATTTAGTTTGATTGGATTTTAAATAATCTGCATTAGGGAATATTTAATGTAAAATCCAAGGTAGTGGTGGTGGTATTTTAAAATAGAAGATGTGCAAACCTCTGACTTTTCTATTAGCACAATTTATTATAGTTCAGACTAGGGGGAAATCATTATGTAAGTACTGTACGTTTTTCATCACGCTGAAATGCACAGACCTGTTATAATGGATACTTCAGACAGTTTGTACCTGGGAGCAGAACCAAACCCTGCCAGTCACTGGTAACAGGGGAATGTCCCACCCACTGGAGTGCCCTCCAGTTTGTTTCTACTTCCACAGTGGCAGGCAGGGCCGGCTCCAGCATTTCTGCCGCCCCAAGCAAAAAAAAAAAAAAAAAAAAAGCTGCGATTGGCGGCAGCAGTTCAGCGGCAGGTCCTTCGCTCCTAGAGGGAGTGAGGGACCTGCCGCCCCCTAATTGCCGTAGGTGCTGCCCCTCTCCCTTGGCCGCCCCAAGCACCTGCTTGTTAAGCTGGTGCCTGGAGCCGGCCCTGGTGGCAGGTGGGCAGCTTACCCNGGCGGCAGCAGTTCAGCGGCAGGTCCTTCGCTCCTAGAGGGAGTGAGGGACCTGCCGCCCCCGAATTGCCGTAGGTGCTGCCCCTCTCCCTTGGCCGCCCCAAGCACCTGCTTGTTAAGCTGGTGCCTGGAGCCGGCCCTGGTGGCAGGTGGGCAGCTTACCCCAAACCTCCCTCCTGCAGAACTTTTCTGAGGAAAACTCCAACATTTTATTTCACATTTTCGACTAGCAGTTTGGCTTAGTAATTTGCCATCTAATTCCCAGTCGTGTCCCAAGTATGCATTTGTCTTTTGGGGTGCTTTCCCAAAGTTACACGTAACCTTTTGAGATCCTGCCATGGCTAGTGCTGCTCAGAAAGTCAGAAAATGCCAAGGATAAACATCAAGATCCGTTTCTCCTGCTCCACTCCTCTTATCTAGTGTCTGGACAACGATCCCTCACTTTCACAGGCCTTGGGTGGCAGGCCAGTCCTCACCCACAGATAACCCGCCAACCTGAAGCATATTCTCACCAGTAACTACACACCGCACCATAGTAACTCTAACTCAGGGACCAATCCATGCAACAAACCTCGATGCCAACTCTGCCCACATATCTACACCATCACAGGACCTAACCAGATCAGCCACACCATCACTGGTTCATTCATCTGCACGTCCACCAATGTAATATACGCCATCATATGCCAGCAATGCCCCTCTGCTATGTACATCGGCCAAACTGGACAGTCCCTACGTAAAAGGATAAATGGACACAAATCAGATATTAGGAATGGCAATATATAAAAACTGTAGGAGAACACTTCAACCTCCCTGGACACACAATAGCAGATTTAAAGGTAGCCATCCTGCAGCAAAAAAACTTCAGGACCAGACTTCAAAGAGAAACTGCTGAGCTTCAGTTCATCTGCAAATTTGACACCATCCGCTCAGGATTAAACAAAGACTGTGAATGGCTAGCCAACTACAAAAGCAGTTTCTTCTCCCTTGGTGTTCACACCTCAACTGCTAGAAGAGGGCCTCATCTTCCCTGATTGAACTAACCTCATTATCTCTAGCCTGACTCACTCTTGCTTGCATATTTATACCTGCCTCTGGAAATTTCCACTACATGCATCCGAAGAAGTGGGTATTCACCCACGAAAGCTCATGCTCCAATACATCTGTTAGTCTATAAGGTGCCACAGGACTCTTTGCTGCTTTTACAGATCCAGACTAACATGGCTACCCCTTTGATACTAAAAATTCATATGTCTCTTCATGCTTCAACCACCGTTCCAGAGGACATGCATCCATGCTGATGATGGATTCTGCTCGATAACATTCCAAAGCAGTGTACACCGACGCATGTTCATTTTCATCATCTGAGTGAGATGCCACTAGTAGAAGGTTGATTTTCTTTTTTGGTGGTTTGGATTCTGTAGTTTCCGCATTGGAGTGTTGCTCTTTTAAGACTTCTGAAAGCATGCTCCACACCTCATCCCTCTCAGATTTTGGAAGTCACTTCAGATTCTTAAACCTTGGGTCGAGTGCTGTAGCTATCTTTAGAAATCTCACATTGGTACCTTCTTTGCATTTTGTCAGATCTGCAGTGATAGTGTTCTTAAAATGAACAACATGTGCTGCGTTATCATCTGAGACTGCTATAACATGAAATATGTGGCAGAATGCGGGTAAAACAGAACAGGATACATATAATTCTCCCCCAAGGAGTTCAGTCACATATTTAATTAACATAGTTTTTTTAACGAGCATCATCAGCATGGAAGCATGTCCTCTGGAATGGTGGCCAAATACCTTTCAATGCCAGCTACAAAAGTGCCATGCAAATGCCTGTTCTCACTTTCAGGTGGCATTGTAAACAAGAAGAGGGCAGCATTATCTCCTGCAAATGTAAACAAACTTGTTTGTCTTAGCGACTGGCTGAACGAGAAGTAGGACTGAGTGGACTTTTAGGCTTAGCGAGTTACATTGTTTTGTTTTTTAGTGCAGTTACGTAACAAAAAATTGCTGCATTTGTAAGTTGAACTTTCACGACAAAGAGCTTGCACTACAGTACTTGTATGTGGTGAATTTAAAAATACTATTTCTTTTATCATTTTTACAGTGCAAATATTTGTAATAAAAATATACACTTTGATTTCAATTACAACACAGAATACAATATATATGAAAATGTAGAAAAACATCCAAAATATTTAATAAATTTCAATTTGATATTCTATTGTTTAACAGTGTGATTAATCACAATTTTTGAGTTAATCACATGAGTTAACTGCAATTAATTGACAGCCCTACCTGAAATACATCTGGGGTAGATCCTGAGCCCAACTTTGTTCCTTCTTCGGAAACATCAGTATGGAGACAAATGCCAATAGAGGAAAGGTGTTTGGGGTTTCTACTAGAATTTTCCCTTTTATTGGAAGAGGACCAATTGTTCCAAACAAGGTTAGAGGATCTCACACATAACATGCACAATGTAGTTTTTAATTTTAAATGAATTTAAAAAAATAGCTAACCAAAGTTTTTCCAACCTCAAGATTTAGTCAGTTTGGCCTTGATTCTAGTCTTGGGCATTAGTTGGGATTTTATTTTGCCCAGTTTATTTATCTCTTCATATTGTGATAAAATACTATACTTTACCAGACCGTTCCCTAACACAATACAAGTAAGCTACTCAGACACTACCTTGCTTTACTAATCCACTTTAAGGAGATTTCCTTTCTATTGTGTAATTATATATTGCTTTATCTCTGCCTTCTGTTTTTACTGTGATTGACAGAGCTTCCTGTTCTTGTTATTCAGACAGTGTTATTTAGGAGAGAAATTCTCGCCTACACCTGTACCTGGCTTTATTTTTAATTTTCCCTTTGATCTATGTGCCTGCTATCTCTGACACTAATTAATTCAGAACCAAATGTCTGTCAGAGAGTATATTTTCTATCCTTTACTCTGCTTTATTTGTTGCATTTTTCCATATACTTCTCTCTAACAAACACCAGTTCTGTCTCCTGGCAACCAGGGGCACCTGTATGTGAATCCAGTGACTGTTGACTCCCAATCTTTACTGAACTGTTTGGGAATTCAGACCTCTAACTGATAAGTAAGCAAAGCCACAGAAATAAATGAACATTAGGAATGGTAATAAAGTTGCAGTAATCTCTCCAAAGGTTTTATAACAGACACCTTTCAGTCCTGTAAACTTTTACACCTGCTGACTCATGCAGCACATGCAGGTGTTTTCACAATAAGTGTTCAGTAAGAGCATTATTTCTCTTGACCAAGATAATTAATTTCTCACCCAACTTTACAAGTCATAAAACTTAATTAAATTTAGTATACTAAAAGGATTCACTAAATGCGATTGTAGAGATGGATTTAAACTGTTTGTCTTTCAAATCTAAAGCATACAATAGCAATAGGCCTGAGTTCAGTAAAGTAGGATAAGATTTGTTAGCATTTGGGCAATATGTCTGGCATTTATTTAGAGAAAAGCTGTGATTCAGGCAACTGTAGAGACAATAGGAGGGACAATGTGAGCTCAATCACAGATTCTAGCGGGTGCCCATTCCTAGCCACCCATTAGGACTACTATGAGAGAAATCCAAGCCTCTTTGTTCTGGGTCCCTAGGGTGTTTCAAGCTTCTGGAGCCTGAACAGAGTTCAGACTTTGCCCCAATCTCAGGGGCCCTAAGCACACCCTCAGGGCACAGACCTTCTATCTGGCAACCCCTATGAGTATTGGAACCCACTGTCCAGCTGCTTAGCCCCTTTTTGCAGCACTGACCCTTCAGACTCCCTGGTACTTAAACATCCCCCTCTTCCAGAACTCCACCCCTAACGGTGTGAAGCGTCTGGTTACAGTTTACTTCTCTCAGGGGCACAAAGCAGTTCTGCAGCTGTCAGCCCACATGTACCTCGCACAGTCCAACATCTTTATGTTCTTTTGTGCTGAATCAGGAGAGTACCAATTATGCAAAACAATACAACACTAAATGCATGTCTGTGCCTCAGTTTCCTCATCGAGGGGGGTTATAGCAGAAGTGTTAATAGGATTGTGAAGCAGGGGTGAGGTGCAGCATGGAACTGATTGAAGTTTTTGATGGGGAAGAGTATTCTATCCAGGGAATGTCCTATGTGTTGCTGGCTGGCACAGAACATTTTTTGAGGGAGCCCTCTGTTAACATTGTGGGAACACATCACGGATCTTACAAATTCTATGTTTCATTTGCTGAAACAAGAATACACAGAAGGGGTTTTCCTCCCCTTCTTTAGAAAAACTTTTTGGCCATTTGAGGCACATTCTGACACATTCATTTTCAGCTGTGTCACAGAAATACAAAATTAGATTATTTGCAACTTGGTGTTAATGATTACAGCTCATCTGCAACTGTCACAAGCTCAGTGCATATTTTTTCATGGAGTGTTGCTTAAGCTGACAACCCTACATCCTTCATGTTCAAGATACACTTATGTGTTGCTGTATCTGATGAACTGCTATTAATAGAACTGTGATAGGACTTTGCAGCATTACTGTTAAATAACACACCAGCTTTCACCCTGAAGTGCCAGTGTTTTGTCCCGCACAATTGTATTCTTTGCACAATGTCCTCCACTGCTTCCATAAAAGCCAGCTATTCAAGACTATGCATCATTCAGTGTCAGAACACTTTTCATAAGAGTAGCCTAAATAAAGGACTTCCATGATGTCAGTCCATTTCAAAAACCAGATTCATAGGTGGTGTAAACAAGTAACACGAGCAGCATCTGGAAACTATCCAAAAAGACTGATTTGAAAGAGTTTGTTTTTATACTCTCAGTTATAACAGCAATTCTTTTATCTGAGATGACAAAGCAGTCTTTCAAGTTTTATCAAGTTCTTTGAAGTTCACACCAATCGGTATGCATTTATTCATCAAAATCTGAACTACAGTAGTACACTGTATACCCTAAAGTGTATTGTTTCTAATAGAGCAAATACTGTTAAGACTCCTACCTCTCCAACAACTCTTCCTTTACTTTTGTGTGGGAAATCACTAAACATGCTCTTTGATCCCTTCTAATCTTTCTCCCTTACCAAGGTGACTAATGATCTCCCTCATAGGTAAGTCAAAAGGGAACTTAGATTTCAAGAATATCTACTGCCTCTGACACTACTGATCACTCTAGTTTCTCCTCTCTTTGCTCCTCCTTCAGCACCACCTTAAATCACATCTCATTCTCCCATCTCCATTAGAATCCCTCAGTGTTTTGTCCTTAGTCTCCTGGCCTTCCTTATCTGCTCCTCTGGTTTCTGTTACCATCTGCATATTGATGATTTCCAAATCTAATGCCTGACCCTCAAGCTCCATTCTTCACTCTCACATCTCCACATCTCAGGCATCTCCTGGATGTTCCACCACCATTACACCCTGTTTCTCCACAAAATGGAATTCTTTCCTCTTCACAATCTCTCTTGTCTGCATCCATTAACAGCCTCATATATCTCCCAAGATCAAAATTGCATGCAGGTTTGTCTACCATCTTTTTCAAACATAACATTTTGTCCTGTCTTAGCAGTCAGTGTAGACCAGATATCAAAATCTGCATCATGTCAGCTTATAGCAATTAAACGTTGCTGAAGTGAGACGGAAAAAAAGCCATTAGCTCTCAAATTATAAGGGTTAAGTCTCAAAGAGAATGAGGAGGATAAAAATTTGCATTACAGACAAGTCTCTGATTCTTGTCTCTCCATCAGCCCTGCTTGGTTTCTTGATTAATCCTATAGCATGTTCCTCTTTAATATCATCAAAATTGATCCTCTTTCCTTATTATCCCCATTGCAAAAATCTTTTGTCTCTTGTCTTGATATTGTAACTTCTCTGGCCTCTGTCTGTCCACTACTGCTACAGTACTTTACGGCTGTTCCAGTCAGATCACCCTTCTCACTGGATCTTTTTGCTTTTTACCTGCCCCTTACTGCATTAAATTCAAATTCCCGCTTCTTACCTTCAAACTATACATAACCTCACTCTCCTCTACATCTCTGGCTCATTTTCTCCCACATCCTCTCTCATGCTCTATATTGCCCCCAGGTTTCTCTTCCTGCCCTCCTCCTTCTTCCTTTTTCTCACTTCTGGCTTTCTGCTTTTGTTCATGGGCAACAGGGAAAGTAGAATATCTATTATTGTATTTTCCTGGCAGGAAAAAGGCAATTGAAAAGAAGAAAGTCTCTTTTAGGCCCAGGCGGTGAGAGAGGTAATTGTGTTGATTATGGTCAGTACGTTTTTCTCGATTCAATCACTGCTACAGGGTGATTTATGGAACATTATTGCAGTTCCCGCAAAGAGGGAGTGTGGTCACACAGCTGCCATGGGGTGGATGTGTGGGAAGGATGTGTGGGAAGGATATACATGGTGAAAGATGATTGAAAAAGCCTATGCCAGCCATTCAGGCTGGCTAATATCCTGAATCACCACTTCATTGATCTGGAGGGCCTCTTGGCATACACTCTTGGTTGAGGATTTGCCTGCATTCAGATGCCTAGGGACTGCAGGAAATAGAAAAAAAGTAAACGAATGGTCTTTGCCTGTATCAGTGCTGCTTTAAGATATCATATTTTGCTGCTGACTGGCTGTCTCACGTGGGAAGCAGCTATGGATGTCCAGGTGTACTGAGGAGATTTGAAAAGAAAGAAACCACTTACTTCTCTGTGATTTATTTTTTTTTTTTAATTCCAAGTCTGCAGTAGCACGTTCATCTGCCATATCATTTGATGGAGCGTAACTCTACACAATTCAGAATTTTAATGCAATGCAGTGCACTTCGATCAAGTCCCAGAGACCACACTCCACTTTTATTGTGGCAAAACTCCCAAAGAAGGTGATTGGATTTTGTCATAGTGTAAAAGGAGACCTCCGGAAGCCTTGAGAAGAGATTATTAGGAAAATCGGCTGGATCCTGCATTCCTTCCATACTCCTGCTAACTTCATCAGGAGTTTGGGGTATGCTAGGAATGCAGGGCTAGAATGCTGTTTGTAATGTGCAGACGTGCCAACTCTCGCAGATTAATTGGGAGAGACATGATTTCTAAGTAAAATTAAGCCTGACTCATGATCTCATGAGAAAATTCTCAAATGTCAGGGTTTTTTTTTTCCAGCTGGGCTACTGGGGCCCCCACTGTCAGCAAGATATGTGACCTGACAGCACCTTAAAGGCTCAGAAACTGGAAGGGAAATAAAGAGAACTCACATTGATTTGAAAAAAGAATTCTCATGATTTTGGGGGGGTCTGACTCATTATTTTCCAATGGCGAGGGTTAGCAACACTGAGTGTGCTTTAAATTTCAAGAAATACAATTGAGTGCTAAACTTTTATCTGTGTGGCAAAAACACCACTTTAGCCCCATTGGGACAGTCTTAGAAAAAAATACTTCCTGATTGTTAGGGCTTAATATAAGCACGTTTGCTTTGCTTATGGCATGTGAAAGACACACTGCATAAGTAGTCAATCTTAAGGCACGTGTAATGTATGCTGATGATTTTGCATGCTAGTTCTTAGTTGAATTAACAAATAAAACCCTGTTCTCGGGATTGATCAAGTTTGTTTGTTGTATGCTCTGCTCTGTTGCTTAAAAAGGAAGAGACAGAATTTCTGTTTAAGCAACTGGTTTTGCTGAAGTAGCTTTTGTTGCATGTTTGATAATTAAAATGCTGGCTGATCTTTTACATTTTTTTTTTTATCCTTGTGATAGTATGGGCAGTGAGTGTTTTAAAATGGCTTTCCTCAAAGTAATATAGAGAAAAAAAGTCTGATGTAGATCTGAACAATTAAGACTGAGTGATGTTATAATTAACATTTTACTCTTGCAATTGTTTTATTAGTCGTACATCAAAGAATAGAATGATAAAAGGCAGATGTGTTCTTTTCTACGGTTAAGGATTCATTTGAATGTATGAGCAGTTCCAGTTAACAATATCAAATTAAGACAAAACAGCTTAAAGTTCATAATGATAACTCAGTCGGGGATGGGTAAGAGGCTTTTATTGGAGTTGATCCATGAAATTAAAGTTAACAAAAATTTAACAGATGTTTTAAATAAATACTGTTAGCTCTTAATTAAATCACACTCAGTGTGTGATCTTTCACTCCCTTCAGGAGAAATTGTACTAGTTTACACAGCAAAATATATACAAAAGCCTCCTTTAAATGTGACTTTCTTTATGACCATAAAGTATGTTGAATAAATGGACAATGCGCCATATGTGATCCAATGGATAGGTTTATATACCGAATGAGAGAGAGAGGTTGAGTAACCCTAAATGACGGTAGGCACTTTGTGGACAAGTTGCTCCCTAAGGACTATGATCCAAAGGCCTTATCCTGGAAGCAAAATAATTGCAGTAAGAAGGCTGAGTGTTATTTGTAGGATCAGGCCTTAACTAGATAGACGACGTAATCAAAAAAAGTGCAATATTCAGCAGCTGGTGAAGTGACCATATCTATCTGTGTATCTTCTGAAGTGCACGTGGTTTGTTGGTTCCCCAATTATTGTTGATTTTAAAAGAAAAATATCTATTAGTTCTCTGTTTTATTCAGAGCTATATCTATTTTCAATTATATGAGCCATGTCCCTAAAATGAATGGCAGTTTTGTTAGTCATATCAGACATAGCTATAAATTGTTAACAGAATATTATCTTCCACCTTTTGGTAGGCAAAAACTGGGATTTGACCGCTGCTCTGAGTGACTATGAGCAGCTCCGACAGGTACACACAGCCAACCTGCCACAGGTGTTTAATGAAGGGAAGTACTACAAGCAGCAGGAAAGAGACCCACCCCAACAGGTGAACAAGACTGAACGACCAAGTCTGCAGAGACAGGATGACATTGCTCAAGGTAAATGCAGCTACTTGACCGCCTTTGTGGACAAATAGCTTTTTGGATAATCAAAGTACATTATGCAGGTAGTAGGAACTAAATTATCTGCCACCAGATAAATTATCTCATTGTTATTAACTTTATGGAGATGCTGATGGGTTGGGCCCTGTATTGCATGTTTTTCAGTCCAGTTTATCTTTGCCTATGTTCGGTAGATTTTAAGGTGTAATTGAAGTACACCTCTACCCCGCAATCCAATATAACACGAATTTGGATATAACGTGGTAAAGCAGTGCTCCGGGGGGGAGTGGGGCTGCGCACTCCGACGGATCAAAGCAAGTTCGATATAACGCGGTTTCACCTATAGTGCAGTAAGATTTTTTGGCTCCCAAGGACAGTGTTATATTGGGGTAGAGGTGTATTCAAATTTAGGGTTTTTAGTGTGACGTTAACTCTGAGAGGAGTGGGCTAGATGAAGTTATAGACTTTTCCCATTTCTAATTTCCCATGTTGTGTGAGTCCAGAGAAAGTGCCATCATTTCGGTCATTGACTTCTTGATCATTATTTCTTGATAAAGGTGGCACTGGAGAAGACATCTGTTGAAGTAACTTTTGTCATGAAAATGTCTTAGTCTCTTGATTCCACCCCCATAAAAAGGTGATATTGAATTAGTATTTCAAACAAAGGAAAGGGAAAAAAAAACAAGGAACAATTTTCAGTTATAGCAGTTGGTTTCCATTACATGATTATAAGCATTAGGATTTATTTTTTATATTCAAATCGCTCGCTCTCTCTGACTATTGTAACAGGTTTCTTCTAGTTTAATTCACCAAAGAGCTGAGGCCTACATTAAAGGTTACTTTATGGTATGCCAGCTTCTCACATTAAAAAGTAAAGAGTGACCCAGCAGGAATTTGTTGTCATGAAACCCATCTAGACCTGAGTCCTGTTAGCTGAGGATCTGCCCCTAGGAGTGCTACAGTGGTGATGCATTCATGTATGTGAGAAGCATTGGAAGGGAAAATAATTCTTTTTTGTTTCTCAACAATTTGTCCCTGACCCCACGGGAAAAAAGACAAGACAACAAGAATGTGGTTTAAAAAAGCCATGACTTTATTAAGTAACTGTGAGCTGTCCAGAGCAGACTATCCTTCTTTTGTAATCCATTCCACCCGGTGGAGGGCTGCTGTCAGCCCCTATCCTTCTTTTGGGGTGTTGGTTGCAGCACTATTGCTATGACCCTATTGCCCTCACTCCATATGAGGATTAAGAGGGAAGGGAAGACATGGTTGTCTCTTCACTGTACCAGGTGTTAGAAGCCGCAACCCCATTACTCACCTTCGCTAGGAAATACCTTCTCCTAATCTGCTTCCAGTTCTGGTTTATCAGTGAACTAGATCCTTTATTGAACAAGCACCTGCACTGGGTGCCTGCAAAGTTGCAACAAACTGAATTTTGCAAGCTAACCTACCCACTGGGTCCTTGGGCTACCAACAGAACACTGAAAAATCCCACCTTGCCCACTCCATTCTGGCATTGAGGGAAAAATTCCTTCTCATCCCCAACAAGGTAACTAGCATGAGCCCACAACAAGGACCAAAAGCCCCAGTCCTTTTATAATCCCAAGGAGAGGGAGCTTTTCTTCTCAGTGCAGAATGGGCCTCTGAGCAGGGCAAAGTGCTTACAAGCCCTCCCTTTGGTACCTGGGAGCCAATAAGCTGATATTGTACCTTCTGTTCAACCAATCACCCACAGAGGCCACCATCCCATGCCCCTCTCCAGTGCTTAATTTGTAATGAAAGTGCCAGAGCTCAGACAATTAGGTGCCGGGGCTCAAGTAAGTTTTTTACTTTAATAACTGATGCGGCAAGCCTAGAGGTGCTGGGGCTATGAACTGCCAAGCCTAGCAGTGTCAGGGATCAGCCCTGGCACAAATTAAGCACTATCCCTCTCCTCAAGCCCACAAAGAGGGGGACAGTGCAGCAATCCTTACAGGAGGGAGAAGGGGTTTTCTTTCTCCTGCTGGCTCAGGCAAATACCCCCACACACACTCCCTCTGAGGCTGCAGGGGTGGGGAAGGGTGGCAGCATTGCTACTGCTACTCCTAATTTAAGGAGCGTCATTGAAGGGCTCTGGAAGCAGCCTTTCCTCAGTTGGTACCTGCTGATCAAAACAAGGCTTTGGAAGGGCATGAGGAGGGAATTGTAGGGCTTCTTTTGACTCAGTCTGAAGTGCTGGATTAATCAGCGTTAGAGAAGCAAAACTATACATAAAGGGCTAGAAGTCAATGAACTATGCCCGTTTACAGCAGCTGAGGATCTGAGCCCCTGTCGAAAAGTCAATGTTTTTAAATCACTTGTTTGACATTGAAATGGCCACTTCATGTTTGCTATAAGCAGTCCCCTACTGATACAAACAAGGGAACTGGATGCCAGAGCTCACAGTAACTTTGTCACCAACTCAGTGCGTTCCTAGAGCAATTCACGTAACCTGCCCTGTACTTCAGTTCCTTCATTTACAAGTGGGAGTAGTGAATAGTGCTGGCTAAAAAGTGTAGGGAAAAAAGAAACAAAAACTTCATCAGAATTTTCCCCCCTTTTTTCCCAACATTCAAAAACTTGCTGAAGAATGTCATTTGGATTTCAGAATTAGAAAAAATTTTTGACCAGCTTTAGCAATAATAAACTTTTGGATGTTCTGAATGTTAATTCATTATTATTTATAAGAGAGAGACAGTGGGTGAGGTAATATCTTTTATTGGACCAACTTCTGTTGGTGAGAGAGACAAGCTTTCAAGCCACACAGAGCTCTTCTTCAGGTCCATCAATATCTGCCACTGAGGATAGACCTGAAGAAGAGCTCTATGTAAGCTTGAAAGCTTCTCTCTCACCAATAGAAGTTAGTCTGATAAAAGATATTACCTTACCCACTGTGTCTCTATAATACGCTGATACCGACATGGCTACAACAACACTGCATATCATGTCTACAAAGTAGTTTGAGTTCTCAGGATGAGAGGCAGTAGAAATGCTGTGTGATTCATCCATACGTCTCCATTTAAATAAATAGGATATATGTGTGCATGTCAGAGAGTGGAGTTAGGCTCACATGATACAGTAATGTTTCTTATTTACAGCACTGTACATGTTCACGGTCTGATCACTAAGGGCCAAGTTTACAAAGATTTGGGCATCTGAGGATGCAGATAAGCAACCAATGGGATTTCCAAAGCTCCTAAGCAGGTTAGATGTCCAACTCTAATTGAAAGTCAATCAGAGTTAGGCACCTAATTCACCTAATCCACTAGGCACCAACCTGCATCTTTTGGTGTCTAAAGATCTGGCCCAAAATCACTCACTAACTAAATCCTCACAACTTCTGTGAAATAAATAGGGATACTTAGATTGAGAGGTTGGATAAATTGCCCTCGGTCAATCAGTGACTCCATGATCATAGTCCTGTGCACTAAGTGGTCCTTCTCAAATTGTACATAGTCATTTGTGAAAACAACACCTAAGGTAATGGGAGGCATACGGTAAAGCTACTAATTTTGGACAAGCACGAAAACCAGGGAGCCTAGAGAAATTACTGGTCCCAGGAATATCAATAGGAATAATGGGTAGAAACTGAACAAAGAAAAATTTATATGGGACATCAAGGGGAATGTTCTGTCAGAGGGCTCTGCATAGTTATGGAATTGTCTCCCAAAATAAATGGTAGAAGCCCTATTGCTTAAATCATTTAAAACTAGACTGAATATGTTGTAGGAGGAAGACTTGCATTGGTAGGGGGATGGCGTACATGATCCAGCCTATGTAGGTACAGTATTTTCAAGTCACCCAGTAGGAATTCTGATTGTGGTAAATGTCCCTTGATTATACAGTTCATTCAGATTGCACAAAGCAACAATGAATACTGAGTAGTGAAACCGTATACATAAGAGTAAGAAAAAACCTTGCATTGTGCACTTTTAGGGAGTCTTTCATTTAGGAATCCATAGTAATTTTTGTATCTCAGGAATTATATTTTCTGGAGTCCATAATCCATTTTTAGTGTGTGTGTAAGATTTTGGACTATCCAAAGATATCTCGCATAGCATCTCAAACAATAATAAATGTAGGCAAAATAGTTGGCTTTTCTGCACATATCTTCACAAATTTATACGTATCATATAACAAAGGAAGGCACTGATTGACAGCCCAGAACTATCATTGCAACAGTGCATAACTAATTAAGGAGGCATTGTCAAAAGAATATTAAGTATTTTTAATATACTAGGCAGTATGTTCCCTAACAGTTAATGGCTTCAATATTAAAACTGAAAAGTCCATTTTAGAGCTGTTTTTCTTTTTCTATTATTATTATGATACTGTTCTTTGTCATTTGTTTTTAATTGCTTATAGATGAAGACAGGACTTAGAATGTTAAGATTTAACTTCTAACATCTGTTACTATAATATGCTAACAAACAAGATGTTCCACCAAACTTTGGGAATATTTTTTCTTAATAGCTACTGTAGCATGCTGCAGGTGAACCCAGGAACTGAACATAAGAATTGCCATTCCAGATTAGACTAGAGGTCCATAGAGTCCAGCATCCTATTTTTGATGGTGGCCCATTCCACATGTTTCAGAGGAAGGTGAATAAAACCCTAAAAATGTACTCACTGCAACTTTATGCAGTGTGTGCTTATCTGGCTAGTTGGAAGAAAAGGGGTTATTGTCCCTTTAAAGAATTACCCCTGCGACTAGCAGCAGGAAGGGGAAAGTTTACCTGTACAGACTGGAAGAGGAACAGGAAAAGGCTGGATTAGGTGTGGGGAGGAGGCAGGGTACTGCCCTTCCAGCAGACCACCAGAAAGGGGAGGGGTATTTATCTCCATCCACCCCTACTGCAGGAGAAGCTCTCTTTCACCTATATCAGGCCAGCAGCAGCTCACAGAAATGGTGAGTTTCCTCTTCTAGACAGTCTGGAGCAAAAGCAGCAGCTCCAGATCAGCATGCAATAGGGAAAGGAAAGGGGGACACATGGGAGAGAGTGCAGAGTTAGGGTACCTAGCACACAGGAGGAAGGAGAAACAGGTAGTAACGGGGGGAGGATGCTGTGCCAGCATCCCAGAGCACAGAAGAAGGGGAACCCCCCCTAGCCAGTGGGACACCAGGCTCTTATCAATCCCTGATCAGCAGAAGCTGTTGCAAGTAGGTGGCAGAGGAAGCTGCTGAGGTTACAGGCAGTCGCAGGGACCCACCATGTGGCACTGGGGGCTCCAGGAGCAAGGATGGGCTGAAATCAGACTCATCCCAGGATCACAACAGAGGCAGAAAGGGCAGCGGCAGAGGCAGGACTCAAATAAGTGTGACTACTTCCCTCCCTCCACCACCACACCCACAGAAGCTTTTCCTTGGGTGAGTGGACCCCTTAAGGGCCAGGGGGCTGATGGCCTAGCTGAGCTCTAAACTCTCTTCTCCAACACACACCCCAATTCCATATGCAGGAGCATGTGTGGTGGGCAGCCTGGGAAGCATGGGGGAAGTGGAGTGTAAGCACAGAGCAGCAACAGCCTGAGCCAGAAGATGAAGGGCTAGTGGCTTCTTTCAGGTGGAGGCAGGCTGGCTGTGCCCCCCATATCACAGACTAGTGAGTGGGTGTCCCCTTGCGGGGGCTGGCTGGGCTCTCCCCACCACCAAGCAGGAGCACATAATATGGGGGGATCCATCCAGTGTGCAACTAAATGGAAGCACCTGGGTGAGTGGGGCAGGATTGCTGGCTGTGCTCATCCCTCCCCCACAGGTGTGTGGCAGAAGGGTGGAGACCAGGTGGCTGGCTGGGCTCGCCCCACCACCAATAAAGCTGTGAGGGGCAGGAATGAGAATAGGAGGAGTAGAGGGGCATTCCCAGAGTTTGGAATTTCTTATCTGGGATTTCCAAGGTCCTAGAGTCCAGGCATTAAGGGGTAGGCAAGCAACCCCACGGGCATTCTGCAGGCTACACAGAGGTGCAGGACCAGGGTGCAGGCAGCAGCCAGTAGAACATGACTCTCCCCAGTTGACAGAATGTTACATATCAAATCTTGGACCCAACTCAGGGAAGGAACTTAGGGACATGGGCCAACGTCATTGAGAGAGCTCCTCTGGGAGGAGGGGGCATATGGTAACAGAAATGCAGCATGGCTGCAGGCAAGACTCCCACCAAAGTTGAGAACCAAATTTTGTGAAACTGAAGCACAGCTCAAGGCTGGCTGTTCCCCAGGCACCAGCTGAGATGGGGAATCAAAATTAGGGAAACAGGCATGGCTCAGGGTTGCTACAGCCAAGCTCCCAGCAGATATTGAGAACCAAAGTCAGGGAAACTGAGATGTGACCCAGAGAGGCTGTAGCCAAGATCCTAGCTGAACCTGGAGCACAGGCCAGTGTTGCTGCAGCTAAAACACAAGACAAAATTGGGGAAACTGAGGCATGGCATCCAAGATACATAGAATCATAGAAAATCATAGAATATCAGGGTTGGAAGGAACCTCAGGAGGTCATCTAGTCCAACCCCCTGCTCAAATCAGGACCAATCCCCAGTTAAATCATCCTAGCCAAGGCTTTGTCAAGCCTGACCTTAAAAACCTCACTAGGTAACCCATTCCAGTGCTTCACCACCCTCCTAGTGAAAAAGTTTTTTCTAATATCCAACCTAAACCTCCCCTACTGCAACTTCAAACCATTACTCTTTGTTCTGTCATCTGATACCACTGAGAACAGTCTAGATCCATCCCCTTTGGAACCCCCTTTCAGGTAGTTGAAAGCAGCTATCAACTCCCCCCTCATTCTTCTCTTCTGCAGACTAAACAATCCCAATTCCCTCAGCTTCTCCTCATAAGTCATGTGCTCCAGCCCCCTAATCATTTTTGTTGCCCTCCGCTGGACTCTTTCCAATTTTTCCACATCCTCCTTGTAGTGTGGGGCCCAAAACTGGACACAGTACTCCAGATGAGGCCTCACCAATGTCAAATAGAGGGGAATGATCACGTCCCTTGATCTGCTGGCAGTGCCCCTACTTATACAGCCCAAAATGTCGTTAGCCTTCTTGGCAACAAGGGCACACTGTCCAGCTTCTTGTCCACTGTAACCCCTAGGTTCTTTTCTGCAGAACTGCTGCCTAGCCATTCGGTCCCTAGTCTGTAACAGTGCATGTGATTCTTCCGTCCTAAGTGCAGGACTCTGCACTTGTCCTTGTTGAATCTCATCAGATTTCCTTTGGCCCAATCCTCTAATTTGTCGAGGTCCCTCTGTATGCTATACCTACCTTCCAGCATATCTACCACTCCTCCCAGTTTAGTGTCATCTGCAAACTTGCTGAGGGTGCAGTCCACGCCGTCCTCCAGATCATTAATGTGCAACAACTGGGAGACCGTGGCCTATAACAGAAGACTCTTTACAGAGGTGACACCTCAGTCAAGGGACGCTGACTTTTAGCACACTTTGAGGCAGGGCAGAGAGAGGAAGCTGTCCTTGAAGAAGAAACATAGTGTTGACCCAAAAGAGGGAAGATGGTTTCCTCATAGGCACACAGCCCAGGGGTAGAGACAAACCCCCAGGAAGGCATGCCATAGCAAGGGATGGGGGGGGGGATTAATCCTTTCCTCGCTTGACACATGGTAATTAAAGCCCAGATGTAAAAGCTTATTTAAAACCAGCTTTGCATGTGGAGGGCCACCTGAATACAGTTTTTTTGGTTTGGTTTGGTTTGGGTTTTGGGTTTTTTTTTTTAAGCAAGTGTGGATTCTAAAGAAGATACAAGCCTGTTGATTTTGTTCCACACTTGCTGATAGGTCTTTTATTAGATTTGCTTGTCTGGAGACAAATTAGAGACAGGCAGGTGTGACCGAATGTGCCCCGGTGTTCACACCCTACACACTATTGTAATAATTTTTGTACAAGGTATTTCTTGGGAGGTATCATTTAAAAACTCATTGCTTGCTGATCAGTAATATCATGGCAAAATTTGGCCTTGAGATGAAAACCTTGTCTGTGTTTCTGGGACCTTGAAGTGAAAAAAATTCTCTAAATTATATGTGAAGTTATAAACCTAATGTGAGATCATGACTAGAAGTATGTTTTCCAGAGAAGTCGGGGGAGCCACTAAACCAGTTCCTCAGAGACAAAGAGAAAGTTGACACCTCAACCAGGTGTAAACAAAGCTGATTGACCCTTGCCTGCTTAGTGGCCATTCTTTGAAGGGAGAGGGGGCAAGGGCAAAAAAATCTACATTTTTGCAAAGAAAAAGCACGGAGTTCCCTTCCACAGACTGCCTGCCTTGCTCCCAGATGGAAATGCTTCTCAAAGGGGAGAGAGGACTATAAAAAATGGGCAGACACCCAAAGAGAGCTCCTCTCTCTCTCTCTGCACATTGATTCACTGCACCAGAAGGGACAAAGGAAGCAGCTATTGGATTGGGGGAGGGATCCTGATCTAAGAAGTTTGGTCAGTAAGACTGCTGAAAGTATATGATGAGAAAACTTTGCTTTGAATTTAACATGGCTTTAAGTTAGGCATCGGTAGCATTTTATCTTTATTTTTGTAACCATTTCTGACTTTTATGCGTCGTTACTTGTACTCACTTAAAATCTCTCTGTTTTGTTGTTTTATCTAATCCAGTGTTTTTAAATTGGAGGTGTCTGGGAAACTCCATTCTGGGGTGGCAAGTTGTGTGCATGTTACTCCTTTTAAAGAAATAACTAATATAACTTGTACTGTCCAAGAGAGAGATGGGCAGTACAGGACATACATTTCTGGGGGGAATGCCATAGGAAATCATAGAATCATAGAATATCAGGGTTGGAAGGGACCTCAGGAGGTCATCTAGTCCAACCCCCTGCTCAAAGCAGGACCAATTCCCAACAGCTGTCTTTAAATTTCCACTCTGCGATCATAGAATCTGATAGATGTAAAGTAGCAGCGTGTCCCCAGTTAGAGACTCTCATCACTTACTCTGGGCTGCCAATTCACAGGCAAAGGTTCACTCCAGTGGAAATTAATGGGTGCACTGAGTGTGTATGTAACGTATCCCCAGCTAACAAGCTTGCAATCTTTTCTGAGGCATCCATGATTACTTTGCATGAATGAAAAGTTTCACCATCCGCAATTTCACATGCCAGGTGGTGCCCTGGGGTTGGGTGTTTTATACTTGGCTGTTGTCAGCCTCCTTAGAGACAATTAACTGAGAGGAAATTAAAAGATGGAGGTTTTATTGAGTGTTGGACAATCCCTCAGACAGTACTATGGGGTTTCCTTGAAGAGAGGATTGGGTGCCAGAGTCAGGCCTGAAACCTGAGTGGAGCACAGCCCTGCGGGAGCTTTTTCCATACCTCATGGTGGTGATTACCTACAAGAATAAAGTCGGGTGAAGGAGGCAATTCAGGCAGGGTAATGGGCAGTTCTTCAGTCACTGAGTATGAAGTGGGCAGAATTTAAGACTTGGTACAGGGAACCAGGGAGGAACCCATTCAGGTGCAGTGAAATCTCCGAGACGTCTGATTCGCTATTGACCGCTTTTGTTTAATGCAACACAACTAGCACCTTGAACATCCAGGGTTGTACTGGGAGTGACCCTGGGGTGGTTAGGGGTAGAGCTATGTCACTATCAGGGGTAATATAGGGTTCAGCAAGGAAGGATTTAGATAGGGCTTTGGCATTTGGGGATCTGTGGGAGGGAGCTGACTTTCTGACTCTGAGTGCCAACAAACAAATTAAGGGATGTCAAGGAGAGTTATAATACTGCAAGACCATGGGAGAGCCTGGGATTGGTGTCATATAGCAGTCAGACTTGCGTAGATACTACTCTTTTTTCATGGGCAAGGAAATTAGCTTGCAGAATGAAATTTCAGTTCATGGCAATGTCAAAAAATGCATACCGTTGACACTCCTCTGGTGAATTCGTTCAGGGTTGCACAGGCTACACCCCCATACAACTTGGAATGGGAGCCTAACAAATCGAGCCTATTGATGGTAGTATCCCAATGTATACAAGGTTGAAGCCTCCTGTTGCGGATAATTCAGTAGTTTATGCGCTAAACTTTTCATGTTTATTCCTTCCTTCAGGATCATGTGAACAAGCCCAGGAGTTGGTGACCGGATGGATGGGCATAATATTGTGTATTTGGCCCACAAATTCACTTCTGGGCCTCATTAGAGAGGCATCTCTGAGTTGGCATGGATGGAGGGGTACTCTACAAGAAGCAAGGGAATTAGTCAAGAAGGGGCATGCTCTGGGACCTACTGATGCCCCTTGTACACTCTTTGGTAGGCCGGGAGTAGGCCCTGGATGTGATTATCGTTCACGTTGGTGAAAATAATTTGGGAAGGTGTAAGGGGGTTGTCTTGATAAGAGGGATTTGGGGCAGATCCAAGATTTTTCCGGGGGGTGGGTGTGGCAACTATTTGGTCTGACATGTTACAGCGCAAGGTGTGTCAGGGAGCAGTGAAGCCTCCAGGGGTAGTGTTAAGACCAAGAGGTATACAAATAAGGAGATGGCTAAATTCATATATACCCAAGGGGGTTTGGTAATTTCACATCCAGACATATCTTACTTGGCAAGCAAGTTCTTCAGAGGATGGGGTAAACCTATCCGACTGGTAAATGGGGTTATTTTTGTCTGCTATTAAGGAAGGAATCAGTGAATGTGTTTAGCCTGGTTGCAGGGTTGGGGGGGGGGGGGGAGTTCACAGCCAAATAGAATTGCTGGCACCTCCTTGTGGCAGATGTTCAGGGCAGATACTTATTATGGAAGGGATATGGTTATTGGATAAAATGGATTGGAAAAGGATGTAAAATAAAGCATCCCTTTAAGGGAGCTGAGGAAATGGGGGGAGGGGGTTGGGGCTCCTACGTCTGTTTTAGTAGGGAGCCAACACCCCCTCCTTTTCTAGCTCCCTTAAATCTCTTATGAGATGACTGGGACCAGGTTGAGGATTATGTGGAAAGGATTAAGGGAACAATGATGACCTGCACTGTACAATTTATTGCCAGGTACACCCATATATTTTAAGTGGCTAAAGTTGCATCTAAATAAACCACATCCATGTTTCTTCTGCCATGGCCAGACAATAGACCTGCCTTTAAGGAGTTTCTTCCTAAAGCCAAACAGTTAGCATTGACTTTTGCTGAAGTACGACAACTTAAAATAATTTTAAAAGTTTATCCTATGCAGCTGTGGATAGACTTTTTATCCATATATCCATGTCTAGTCTTTTAGTTTAATGCTCCCAAGCTCTGGGTCTCCATTATGTTTTATGGCTATTAGTTCCACAGATGGCCTCTGTTCTGTTTTTAAAAATAGCCTTTTATCAGTTTTATCGAATAACTCCTTGTGCGTGTATTGGGAGAAGTAAATTAGTGCATGATACTGACCTTCTCTTATCCATTCATCATTTTCTAAAACTCTCTCATTTCCTCTTTAAACCATCTCCATCTTTTCAATGTCTTCTCATACAGAAGGTTTTCCATGCCTCTAATCTTTTTTTCCTCCCACCGTGTTTTTGGGCTTGTTCTATTTCTGTCTTTTTGGAGATAAGGTTACTAGAACTGAACACAGTGTTCCTGGTGAGGGTGTGTCGTCTAACTATAATATTGGCATTATAATATTGTCAGTAGTGCTTTATAGCCCTCTCTTTGTAGATCCCTATGTTTTGTTTGCCTTACTGACCTCTCCCTCTATACATTGAGTAGATGTTTTCACTGTTCTGTCACATCAATAGCTGGCCCTTTCCTAACACTAGCAATGTGTATAAGTACTTAAAATTATTCCTTTCAGTGTGCATTAGCTTGCACTTGACTACATTGAATTTCAATAAGGATTTATAGCAAAATAGGACAAAAGTTTTTTTGTTTTTGTGGTTTTGGTTTTTTATAAAATAAGGTTCTCCCTTTATATAGGCTTGCAATATTCTTCATTCTTTGTGTACTGCCTGTTATTCCTAGGATCAGGGCATATAAAGTGAACTTGTCTTTATAGCAGAATAATGATGTTGAGATTACTTCTGAGTAGACTTTTGAGATTAAAGCAGAATGTGGTATGTTTGATGTTTGGAGTGATGTGAGATAATGGTTGTGTGCTGAATTTCATTTGATCCATAACAAGTTAACCAAACATAGGGGTTTGAAATATATAATAGTTATGGTCTGTCACAATCTACTAGTATATATTTCTTCAAATAAATCCTTGGGAACACAATTCTCCAAACCCCAATTCTACAGAAACACTTCTCTTTCACCATTCATTATTTTAAAAGTTAATCTGTCCAGTCAGAGCCACATTCATCTGTGATGTGCACAACTTCAGGGCAGGAACCATGTGTTCTTTTATGTTTAACAGTGCCCAGCAAAATTGTAATAAATAACAATAATAATAAATAGTAAGTCCTTAAATGAAGGAAATGGAGGTGCATTTGGAATAAGTTCATTTGTTAACAAAATACCATCATAGGAAAGATAGGGAGGCATTCCTCCTGGTCTCATATGTCAATTGTACCACTGCCTTCCAATTGCCTACTGTTAGGATGAAGAAAGTATTGTCATAAAATCATGACTCTTTTTGTAATGTTCTTACTTTCCTCAATCTGTCTTGGGTTCCTTCACAGAAAAACGACTCTCCAGAGGTATTTCTCATGCCAGCTCAGCCATTGTCTCCCTTGCTCGATCACATGTAGCAAATGAATGCAGCAATGAACAGTTTCCTTTGGAGATGCCTATATACACATTCCAGCTGCCAGATCTTAGTGTGTATAGTGAAGATTTCAGAAGCTTCATTGAACGTGACTTAATCGAACAGGCAACAATGGTTGCTTTGGAACAAGCAGGTGAGTGAATGCTCTGGGTATCAGCGTGATCTGACACTTGATTTAACATTCTTCGATCACACTTCATTACTGCAGCTGGACTATCCTGCACCAGAAATAAATATGAGCGAGCAAAAACAAATATTGTGTTCTTTGGAATATCGCATGCAGTTCCCAGCTCCATCTTTGTCTCTGCAGTAATTAGTGGCAGATTGGTTTAATAGAAAAGGGAAACTGAGGTAGAAAAGAGGAGAAGAGGAAGAGGAGGGGAAGGAGAATGATAGGTCAGGAAAGTGAGACTGATCAGGTGGAGGGTAAAAGGGGAGCGAATGTTGTAACCCATTGAATGCCATCAGTCAGTAGAGTTTGGGATCATTTATAGCACTATCCTCAGTTTCCCCATCTATAAAATGGGGATAATGATGTTTATTTGCTTTGTGAAGTGCTTTGAGCTATAAAGATGAATTGAAGCATAAAATAGTGAGATATTTATGATTTTATATATATAAATATTAGTTAAGCCCATATTAAATCTACATTTAAAAGTTGCATGTGAAATTGAATTTAAAACTAGCAAAAAATGTTTAAGAACATTTCATTGTAAATGATATTTAATGAATGAGAGACTCTGAGATGGAAGTTAGATAGCAACTTCCTGTTGAGAGACAGCCAGGGTTTCAATCCTGGCTCTGCTGATGACATTTGGAGGTTGCTATAATTTGAGAGACAGTGGGCATAGCTGCGAACTCCAAGGAGCCCCAAAGACCACGCTCCTTGTATGAGCTCCCTGCATCTCCTGCTTCAAATGTCCAGTCCCTCCACCACCTTGTGTCATTCTTAGGCTCTAATGAGCTTCCAAGTAAATTGCTTCACTAGCCACAGTAAGAGAAGTGCTTGCTCAAGTGTACTCCTTCTGCATTGGCATAAATAGAACATCAGTTTCACTCATTGCAGCTATGTCTCTTATCTTTCCTTAATCTTACATCAAAACCTTTACATTTTGAAACGCATTTTGTCAATTGGGTAGGATTTGCCCCAGAATTTAAAGGGCGTTGTATCAGAAACAGTTAGTGTAACGTTTTTCCTTCTTCCTCCCCTACACTGAAAATTCTGTCATGCTTGATTTGCTTACATCGCAGTTTTACAGGGTGGTGTACATGGTGTCATGTCAGTTAAAAAATGTGTAGTAAGCCATCAGTTAAAATATGGAGTTAATTGATTCTATAACGTGTGCACTAGAAGAAAATTACTTCTGAAAATCAAGAGAAATTACATGTAATAAAGCCAGGTTTCAGAGTAACAGCCGTGTTAGTCTGTATCCGCAAAAAGAAGAACAGGAGTACTTGTGGCACCTTAGAGACTAACAAATTTATTAGAGCATAAGCTTTCGTGGACTACAGCCCACTTCTTCAGATGCATATAGAATGGAACATATATTGAGGAGATATATATACACACATACAGAGAGCATAAACAGGTGGGAGTTGTCTTACCAACTCTGAGAGGCCAATTAATTAAGAGAAAAAAACCTTTTGAAGTGATAATCAAGCTAGCCCAGTACAGACAGTTTGATAATAAGTGTGAGAGTACTTACAAGGGGAGATAGAGTCAATGTTTGTAATGGCTCAGCCATTCCCAGTCCTTATTCAAACCGGAGTTGATTGTGTCTAGTTTGCATATCAATTCTAGCTCTGCAGTCTCTCTTTGGAGTCTGTTTTTGAAGTTTTTCTGTTGTAATATAGCCACCCGCAGGTCTGTCACTGAATGACCAGACAGGTTAAAGTGTTCTCCCACTGGTTTTTGAGTATTTTGATTCCTGATGTCAGATTTGTGTCCATTAATTCTTTTGCGTAGAGACTGTCCAGTTTGGCCAATGTACATGGCAGAGGGGCATTGCTGGCACATGATGGCATATATCACATTGGTAGATGTGCAGGTGAACGAGCCCCTGATGGTATGGCTGATGTGATTAGGTCCTATGATGATGTCACTTGAATAGATATGTGGACAGAGTTGGCATCGGGGTTTGTTACAAGGATAGGTTCCTGGGTTAGTGGTTTTGTTCAGTGATAACCTGTCTGGTCATTCAGTGACAGACCTGCGGGTGGCTATATTACAACAGAAAAACTTCAAAAAACAGACTCCAAAGAGAGACTGCAGAGCTAGAATTGATATGCAAACTAGACACAATCAACTCCGGTTTGAATAAGGACTGGGAATGGCTGAGCCATTACAAACATTGACTCTATCTCCCCTTGTAAGTACTCTCACACTTATTATCAAACTGTCTGTACTGGGCTAGCTTGATTATCACTTCAAAAGGTTTTTTTCTCTTAATTAATTGGCCTCTCAGAGTTGGTAAGACAACTCCCACCTGTTTATGCTCTCTGTATGTGTGTATATATATCTCCTCAATATATGTTCCATTCTATATGCATCCGAAGAAGTGGGCTGTAGTCCACGAAAGCTTATGCTCTAATAAATTTGTTAGTCTCTAAGGTGCCACAAGTACTCCTGTTCTTCTTTTTATGTAATAAAGCCTTGACCTTAAGAAAGTCTCGAATCTGCATTGAGCAGTACTGTCTTCTGCTGATACAGCACTTTTTGCATAACATAGTTAACATTTTCCCCAATACAACATTTTTTTTATAATGGATCTATTTGCAATGACTTATTTTAAAATGCTATATTTTCATTTAATACACAGTTATTGGCTAGAGATGGAGTGAGCTGGAAGCCCAAATCCAAATAGTACAGGAGCGTGGGGTATATAAAATCCAGACCCAAACGTGGATTTAAATTTCACAATTACAGATGACCAAGTAATGAGCAAAACCCTGAATATGAACACCACTGAACTTTGGATGGAGAATGTTGAAATCCAGACCTGAATTTTGCAGCTCAGGTCCATGAATAGTTTTAACTAAAACTTAAAGAAAATATAGATGGACAACCATTAGAGTAGAATAGAAACTGATTCAAATTGTTGACCAAGAGTCAAACTGAATCCAAACTAAAACTGTTTTGTGAAGTTCAAAAGTATTTAACATGTATTTTTCTTTTTCTTATATCTCTTCACCCCTCTGGGTTTGGGCCAATTGCAGAATTAAAAGTTCCAGTTCAATTTTTATTCAAGTGAATATTTGTGAATAATTCTTTGAGTTATTTCCCCAGCTCTACTCAACCATAAAATCAGATCACAGTAATTAGAAGCTTCCATATGGTGCAAAATAGCAGCCATACTAAAGAAAGAGTTGCATTTCACTCATTGCATTCAGTACATTGGCTCAGTTAGTTGTTCATGACACACGTGGTATTTATTGGCTGCAAGAAAACAAATGATCTTAGAATATGCTCATCCTTTTCCACAGCTCCATTTTTATACCTCTTTTTAAGTTAATATAGAAATTAATTATGATTAGACTGATGATTAAAACTATGTGCTACAACTTAATACAAGGGGCAAACAATAGAGGACTAAACAGTAATTTCTAGATGGACTGTTAGGGTTTTATGAATTTTTCTGTAGCTGTAGGAAATATTTAACAAATAACCTGCTCTTCTATGGAAGTTGTTAGAATTATCTCTGTTTTCAATAAATTGTTATCTTTAGTGTTATAATTCAATATATATGGTTTCCTGACAGCTTAAGCTTCATTGTGATCAAAGTACATAATTGTCCTCCGGGGTTTTTAAGTTCCAGAATAGTAATTATTTCCCTCATTGCCATGGTGAGAGGTAAACAACGGACCCTCAAGAAACAAACAAATCATTCATAGTAAGCTTTAAAAGTTCAAAGTCATTTTGTGATAATAGCTAGGGCAAGGTCACAATCCTGCACTGAGTACCCGCAGATGCACCCTGGCACCTTCATAGTTCTCAGTGCACAATCAGGGCCACATGTGGTTCATATCAACCATTTGTGCAGGGGCATAATGAGATTTAATCACACAATTAAGCTTCCACGTCTCGTGAGAAATCTATATTGTAGTGGGTCTTTGAGCCTTTCTTCATGATTAATTCATGAAAGTACATCTTGAAATTTGGTCTTATTTTATGAAACAAGTTTATATATTTTTCATGGACTGACTATAACTTTGTCTAATAAGGAATCTAAACCTTGAAAAGCAGCATTTCATAACTGCTGTGGGGAAAAAATTAAATCTCTAATTTTAATTTATGACTGGTTTGGACTTGTAAGTCAGCCATGAAAGTCATTTGAAAAAATATACCTAAAGTAAATAATATACTGTGGGGTTTTTAATAAACACATTAATCTGATGAATGAAGCATGAAATGAGTACATATGTACTGGTTCTATAATATTTAATTTAAACTTTTACTCAGATTTTAAATTAATGTAATGAATGTTTAATAAATATACACAATTTTATAGAACTATAAGTAGCATCCATAGCATCTAAGTACAATACATTGAAAACTACTGCAAGAGAAGGCCAGATCCTCAGTCCTACCACACTGTCTTTGCCCAACTCTGGTGACATAAAGGGCCCATAAAATCATTTCTATTTGCCACTTGACAAATACCCATGTATGTACAGCCACCACTGCTGCTCTGCACTATAATCATCTGCTGTACAAATTATATGATAATCTATTGTTGGATGTACATTGGTGCATTTTCTTTGTTTGTTGTTACAGTTAGTAGGTAAGACAAGGGGAAGAGGAGGAGTGGGATTATCATCCAATCAGTAGCAGCACTCAGAATTTTTGCCACAAGTCCTTCATGTGAATAAACAACATTAAATGGTTAAATAGCCTGCTTCCCTAGCTGAATGTGGGTTGATTTCTAAGTACCAACTACCAGGGGAAGAGGAGGGAAAGCAATTTAAGCTGGCTCCTTCCACCGTCTACTCCGTAATCCACCCAGTTCCATAGGCCTCCCATATAACAGCAGAAAACACCGTTGTCAAACTTTCGCAGTGTTTCTTAGGCACTTTGTTTTAATTACTGTTTCTCTCTGAAAACCAAATTGAGACCCGGTGTAAGTCTATAAGTCTGACCACAAAATATAAAACCCTACATGGGGAACAGAAATTTGATGATGTAGCAAAACTCCCGCTGACCTCAGTGATGCAGCACCAGGCCGTCCAGGAGAGAAATATATAAGGCCAATACTCCCTACTACAGATTAGTGCTATTCTGCCCTACTAGAATGAGCTTTCCACTGTTCATATCATTACTTTCTAAACCCCACTCTCAGACAGAACTCCTTCTTTAAATCCTCATGAGACTTTAGGACTTCCTCGTCTATACTGCAAAAAGAGACCCACAGCAGCTAGTCGCAAAGCCCAGGTCAGCTGACTTGGGCTTGCGCTGTGGGGCTCAAAATAGCAATGTAGTAGTTCAGGCTTGGGGTGGAGCCCAGACTCCAAGACCCTCCTCCTCTCGCCAAGTTTCAGAGCCCGGGCTCCAGACTGAACCCAGATGTGTACAAGGTTAAAATTAGCCCCATAGTGCAAGTCCGAGTCAGTTGACCCTGGCTCTAAGACTCGTTGCTGCAGAGGGGTTTTTGCTGTGTACCCTAGATACAAAGGTTGACATTGTTCTCCTATGTCTTATTAACTCAATTATTGTTTATAGGTAACTGCAGAATCGTATTTCACAAGTTTGGTGACAATTCACGCTCGTATGTTTGAGCGCAGGTCTAGTGCTTTATATTAAACAGTGGCTACATTGCGTTCCATTATCATTAAAGGAAATGGGATTTCTATCCTGAATTGCAGAAAAGTAGAACTGCAAACAGTGTGGAATATAACCCTGGAATATTTCTTTTGTTGCAGTCCTGAGTGCAAACCTCCAATGGCTGACAGTTTGGAAAACAGCACTGTTTTCCAAATGTGGACTAAATGATAGGAATCAGATTATACAACAAATGGAAGATTTTTCACATACAAACATACACAGATGCATACATGTGTGTGTCCGTCCATCCGTGTCTCTCTCTATACCTAGGTCCCTTCCCTATTGGAGTAGGAGAGAATTGCTACAAAAACCACAACAATTCTTGTTATTGTTTCCGGGACCGTTATTAGGCTGGGACTGAGACACTGAAATGAGGAAGGGAGATACTATGGTGATGGGCTCTAGAGAAAACCGAAGATGGATAGGCAGGATAGTTAAGATTAATGTTTTTTTAATTGAACAGAAGCAAAATATTTTATTACTATGCTTCACTATAACCGAGTATAACAACAATTTTAAACCCCTATGCACACCAAGATATCAGTATGCCTAAACTTTAATAACTCTTAAGTGTTGAGCCTGTGTTTTCTGTGAAGAGCCTAGCACAGTTATTTTGACCTGGATTGCAGTGTTCATATCCCAAGAGCAAAGCCCGAGGAATTCTGAAACTTGGTCCTTTCAAGCAGTTGATAAAAGTTAGGCTTCATTAAGTCAAAAATATAATTGTCTTTTGGAAATTTTACAATGTTTTACTTTTCTGGGAGCAGATTTATGCAGAAGAGTGTGCAGGGAGAAAAGCGAAACCCATTCATAATTCTGGGAGATCCGCATTCATTTCCTGAGTACCAGGCTAGAAATGCATACTTGCATAATTTAATTCTAATATGAATGATACAGTGATGGACAGTGCTGTAGTTTCTTAGAAAAACTGATGTCTTAATTTTGTGAGACTGTATTAAAAAAAAAAAAAAGCCGAAAAGCAGTATATGACGACTCACATGTCAAAGTTATATGCAGCCATTTGATCAAGGCAGATCCTCCTGCCTCATTTTATTTTTTTAACATTTTTGTTTTCATTTGCATTCTAGTTGCTGGATTCTCTAACTGTCTGTAGCGCTTATGCACCAGGCCAAAAGAGAAACACTTAATTTGATTGTGCAGTTTTACGTGTTCCTTCATGCATGGCCCAATGCTGCACTTCAAGGACATAAGTAAATGATGAATAGCCTCTCAGGCACTGCTAGGGTATAGATTTCATATCACCTAAAATAAAGGAGAGAGCTCCTGGGTGAAAGTCCTTTCTCTGAAGGACATAACCAGGGCCGGCTCTAGGATTTTTTCCGCCCCAAGCAAAAACAATTTTGGCCGCCCCCCGTTTTTTTCTTACCCCACCCCCGGCCCCGCCTCAACTCCGCCCCTTCCCCAAATCCCCAGCCCTGCCTCCTCCCCCCAGGTTCTCAAGCCTAGGAGGGAAGGGAAGAAGCAGCACGCGCGCTGCGGCCACTCGTGGTCTCCCCTCCCCCCCAGGCTCTCAAACCTGGGAGGGAGGGTGAGCAGCGGCGCACGAATCAGCTGTTTCGCGCGCCGCAGCTGCTTGGGATCTCGCCATCCCTCCCAGACTTGAGAGCCTGGGAGGGACGGGGAGATCCCGAACGGCTCTCAAGCCTGGGAGGGAGGGTGAGCAGCGGCGCGCGAATCAGCTGTTTCGCGCGCTGTGGCGCGCAAGCAGCAGCAGCGGAGGTGAGCTAGGGTGGCCGAGGCACATTTTTAGGGACAGCATGGCCGGCGCCAGAATGCCGTCCCTAGAAATGTGCCGTCCCAAGCACCAGCTTATTTTGCTGGTGCCTAGAGCCGGCCCTGGACATAACGTATCTATGGATATATAGCACGATCACAATGCTGTGTCTGAAAAATACAACAGGTCACTTAATGATTAATGTTAGACTCTGGAAAGCTATCTTTTATTTTGTTTACATCAGTACTTATAGGTAAATATTTATAATCAGGAAAAACCAAATCTAAAACCTTTTAGATGCACAATTACATTTCAAAACCTATAGCTTTACAAACTGAAGTATGTAGTGGGGGTGTAGCCATGTCGGTCCTAGGATGTTAGAGAGACAAGGTGGATGAGGTAATATCTTTTATTGGACCAGCAGTTGGCTCTCTAACACGCTAGGACCAACATGGCTACAACAATACTATATACTTCTAAAGCTTTTAAAGCTGTATGTTTTGTTATTACCTCACCCACCTTGTCTCTCTAAGCTGTAGAAGTGACTGATGCAGAGTGGCTTTGCTAAAATTTGGATCCAACATGCCAGCTATTAAGGAGTGCTCCCAGCACATTGCATGACCCATCTTCTAATTCTTACGGGACTGAGTAGTTCCCCACTGATTTAAAGAGTTTGTACTGTACACATTTTAGAATAACTATTATTATAGGATTATGAAAGGATGACAGTGATTGTTTGATCAAGTCCTGACTCTGCAGGTCTCTGCTCTAATTGTACAGGTCTGTCACATCTTATGCGCATTTAACATGTGCGATTTCAATTTTACGCAGTCGGCAAAAAAAACAAAAAAACAAAAACAAAAAAAAAGAGAAAAACAACAATTTCAATACTATACCTGTAGTGCGGGCGATTTCGCCTGCCATTGAACTCAATGGGGTTTTGACTATACGCCGTTTTCGCTTTACGTGGTAACCGTGGAACGGAACCCCCTGCATAAAATGAGACAGACTTGTACAAGTAGAGAATTATCGTATTAATCCACTGTTACAAAAAATATTTCCAAAAGTTACCCAATCCCAGCTGCTTAAAACAGTCTTCAGACTATGAATTGTAATTGTCTTTTGTTTTTTCCTGTTTATGAAGTTGTTCCCTCATTCTGTGTGTATTTTAAATTGATCCACTCACCTAATCATATTTTAGAATAATGTATATTTTTAATCATGGCAGAGTTTAAATTGACATTGGCTCCTACTGTCACAAAAATGAAAAGCATATACATATACAATAGGCAACATAACCAAATTTATTTAGGAGCAGAGCATCATCATCCTTCAAAATTCATAGCTGATTTGCATCCATCAGGAAATCAGATTTTCCCACATCAGACTATCCTAATTTTTCTGATTTCAGCATGTAGAGATTTAAATGATAAGAAATGGCACTTTTCAGGTCAGTTGTGCTGCAATAATAGAACTAATAGTAGGATGGGAGAGACTCATTCTACAAAGTATGAGCAGAGAAGGAGAGGTGATAATCCTTAAATTAACACTACTGATTCACTGGATAAAAAGTGAACCACTTCTGTACTGTCTCATCTAAGATTGAAGATGTCTCTCTGGACTGTTTTGGTTTGTTTTTTCTAGTTTAAGAGAAAGTCATGATGGGATTGGCTGATCTAGGTTAGTCGTAGAAAGGCTGCCAAAAAAGCTGGGGGACATTTTCAAAAAATTCAGGATTTTTACTGATGTCAATATTCAAAACATTCAGCCAGCTGTTGCTGTTTATATATAATCTTATCTAATGGGTAAAAGTGGTGGATGCCAGCATTTGACTTGTGTGCCAGGTCACACAAGAATTTGTAGAGGATTATCAGTAGTGGGTGAGAGTCCTTTTGAGGCTGAGAAGAATGTCCAGTACTAGACTTGTTTTCCAAACAAAAGGTATTATTTTGGGGCTTACTCTTTTGCAGGGGGAGATGGATCACTGGAGAAATAACTTGTCTGGAGAAGTGAAAGGAAGACAGTTTTTTCATGGGGTGAAAGATCTACTATTGCAATGGTCTGAAGGGGCAGCCTAAAAGCAGATTATCTAGAAGTTTGAGATAGGTTGCTGCAAATATCACAAAGCAAGAGGGTTTATTAGCAGACAGTCACCGGTCAACATTATCTAGAATTATCTGAGACTGTTCTAGACCAGTGGTTTTCAACCTTTTTTTCCATTTGTGGACCCCTAAGAATTTTCAAATGGTGGTGTAGGCCCCTTTGTAAATCTTACACACAATCTGCAGATCCCTAGGGATCTGCAGACCACAGGTTGAAAACCAGTGTCCTATGGTAACAACAACCGTTTGCAGCCCCCTTAGACGTAGTCTACGGACCTCCAAGCGTCCGCGGACCACTGGTTGAAAACCATTGCTCTAGACTGAATTGCCTACTTTTACCCCTCTATATTATTCTCCCTATGTACTGCCTGTTTCTTGAAATGGTTTGTATTCATTTGCTTACTGTGTATGTGTAGTGGCTTTACATATCTGGGAGCCCATATTTGCCCTGGAGGGACTCATGGTGTGATCTAGCTCTACTGTGAAACTGTGTCCAGCTAGGTTTTCCAGAGCTGTTGAGGGCACTTCAGGAGTAATTCCTCCTGTCCCCCTGCTGAGAGACATAATTAATAAGTGACTATGCATCAAGTCCATGCAAGCTGCATAAATAAGGCTGTAAACACATTTCATTTATTGGAAGGTGAAACCAGAGCACGAAAATATAAAATCAAGGCAGGATAGGGCAGGAACATGTAACTAAGGCATCGTGCACACACATACACACACACACACACACACAATCTCTCACTCTCTCTCTCTCTCCACAGAGGTTCTTTAATATCACACATTCCAACTGTTGCATTGAATTAGGATTGCTCTTATGTGTAGCAATGACCTTGCAATAGAGTGGGTAAGGGATATTTCCTAATGCACCTCAATAAAGTTGAAAGCAACAGCACATTAGTCTTTGTAAGGGACAGTCTTTTAACATAGTCAATTTTGTTGCCGATTTTGATCTTGTGTCTGCAATTTTAATGCAGTTTTGTATGAGAGGACATTAAGGATTATGATTACACATCTAATACATTCTTGCATTATGTAGTCTATAGTATATCAAATCATGGGATGCTTCTGTGGCCCAGTCTTTCCAGCTTGCTGGCCAAACATATTTTTTCAGAAAGTTTAAGAGCCTCCAAATCAATACTGTGGAATGCACGCCCTGCCTTGTTCTACATTTGCTTTGGGCCACTCAGGCAGTGCAAATGAAGTGAAAACCATCCACAAGTCTCCTGCTGCTGATTTCCCCTAGCAACGAGGGTCCCAGTAGGCACATATCTTGGACGTAGCTAGTCTTAACGTGTCCCTCTCTGCAGCCAGTGGTGCAACGGGCATTTTGGAAAGGGATGTGTTGGAGGTAAGAAGGCAAGGGGCCAAAGCACACTCAGACTATCCCTGGCCCATGTGTGTTCTCAGGAGTCAGCTGGTAGGTGGTACAAGTTAGAACAGTCCCCAAGCAGCTTGTTATTGCTTCTCCTCTTTTTCCCCTTTACTCAGCTGCCTAGGATAGCTGTATGGGGAAGAGGTACTTTGCTAGCCACTCCTCTAGGGTGACCAAATATCCCGATTTTATAGGGACAAGTCCCAATATTTCGGGCTTTTTCTTATATAGGTGCCATTACCCCCCACCCGCGTCCCAATTTTTCACACTTACTATCTGGTCACCCTCCTAGGCTCAGGCACAGGCAGTCAGTTCTTGTGTCTCTCCCCCTTGGGTGCCTACAGCCCAGCAAAGAATCAGGAAACAGAGCAGCCAGAATAGCCTTAGGTTATGGGTAGGGATTGCTTTTCAATTCATAGTCAAATGTACCTTTTCTTCTTAACACAGTCAGCTTTGAGGGTTACAAGTGGTTGCTGGGCCACAACTTGGACATCTCTGTAATTCATATGATAAAATTTCAGGAATGTGTCTGTGTGAGTCACTCTGAAGCCTACAATATCTGTAGAGTCACCTGATCTGGTCCAGGGGCCCTGGGCTTAACCTGTCCACAGGGACCAGCTACCCTGTGACAGTTAGTGTCCAAGTTACAGTTTTAAATACATCTCTACCCCAATATAACGCAGCCCAATATAACACTAATTCGGCTATAACGCAGTAAAGCAGTGCTCCAGGGGGGCGGGGCTGCGCACTCCGGCAGATCAAAGCAAGTTTGATATAACGTGGTTTCACCTATAACGCGGTAAGATTTTTTGGCTCCGGAGGACAGCGTTATATCTGGGTAGAGGTGTATGTCATGAAATGAGCAACGGTCCTGTAAAGCTGTTACTGAGCTCTTTATCAAGTCGTGTTAACGCTCAAGGAGTTAGTTTCCAAAAGAGCGGTAGAGGTATTAGTATAATTTTTGCTATTGCACTTCATCAGATAGAAGTTGCTTTTTAAGCAGAGCTATTAAGCGGTGCTTTGTATCTTTAAAAATTAAATAATAAAAAGTCCGAGGCAAAAGAGTCAGGATTCCAGAGGCAGGATGACCATAGTGGCTGGCTACAAGCATAGGTGCTGAAACTAGGTGCTGCTGCACCACCCGGCTTGAAGTGGTTTCCTTATATACAGGGTTTACAGTTTGGTTCAATAGTTCTCAGCATCCCCACTATAGAAATTGTTCCAGTCCCCCTGGCTACAAGTGAGTCAAGTGTGCCACTACCACAGCATTTAACTGCCCCTCTCAGAAGATGTGTCCCACTGTGAAGATTTGAGAAAAGGGGACCTGAACATCTAAAACATCTATTATGAAACCAATAAACTGTGAAGGTGCAAGTGGTGGCATCAGGTGGTGTTTGAATGGAAGACAAACTGAATATATTACAATAGAGAGAGAGAGATGTCTAGCTTGTCCTTAATACTGTCTTGCAAAAACAGAAATAAACCAGTTTGAAAGATACCCATTTCCATATGGGACTTCACTTAAGCTGCTTTTCTAACTCCCTCCCCCAAAATCCGTGTAACTGGTAGATGAATGTAATGGTTAGGTTGAAAGAATAGCAGTGCAGTGGTTTCTATTAAAGGCCACATGAAGCAGGCCTCTTTATTGCCAATATAATCCGATGCAGATGTGTCAATATTTTATAAACCACAGACTTGTTAATATCAACTGAAAAATCATGGTAGCCACAAACTGGCTGAAAAGCAAGAGAGCACCTCGTGCTCCTAGAAGGAATGGCTATTGATGGATGGGAATGACTGTCAATCTACAGAGATGTCCTTCTATGGTAATCAAATGCCCCTTGATTTACTGTAAACATTTATGAACACCAATCTTTAGGGTTTTAAATTAGTGGTTTCCTGGTCTGTGTTGAAGTACAATTGAGCCGTCCCTTAAGAAATACATAGGTCTTGCATGTTTTAGGTGTTTGTAAGTCTACTTGAAGTGCTTTAACTTATCACTGTTGTATTAGTACCAAAAATATTCTGTACAAGGCAGGTGACAGGTTGTTATTTCACAGCCCATAGAAACAGGAGTTGCTAAAAACAATAACTCGTTATTTCCAATTTTATCTCTCCCAAAGCTATCCAGTGGCTCTTTAAATCACACTATTCAAATGCGTATTTAATTTTGAAAAGACTGGTTTGGGTTGTTAAGCATGTACCAACTGGCTATTGAATTCATGTAGTATTACCAAGTTCATTTAGTAATCGATCTACAGTACATTTATTGCATATTGTACAATAACTTTTAATCCTGAATGACTGTTTTAATTGAAATGTAATGAGACAATTATGGTCTGATAATGAAATAATTGATTATGAAAGACACATTTATTGATGCTCACCAAAACTATTGTATGCTTCTACTACTGCAAGCAAGCTTCAGTATATTTATTTGTAATAATAAGCATTAACATGATATTTGATTACATGATATCAAATTTGTATTTGAGAGCCTTAATTTTAAAAGCATTGCCAGCTATCCTAATACTATAGATATTTTTCATCTTCTCTTGCAAATGGATTGTGTGTATGTAGTATTTTTAAAGAAAGTTACTTTAAAATAGCTATACACTATTATAACATGCAAAAATAGTGGTGTGGGAAAATCATGCCACTGATTTGTGCAAACAAATTTCCTTATCCAAATTGCTGCTTATCTCATCAGTATCATTTCCAAAAGGAGGAGAGGATAAAGCCAGGAAAAGACATTATAAGTATATGTTAATTGATTGATCAGCCACCAACTGCTGACTTCATTACCTACGATATTAATTGCAATTTTCACAACTGACAGCCTTTCAAAAAGGATGTGGGGAAATGTACAAACTAAACAAACTATTAATAATCACCTGCCCCATAGGGTTTTTAGAATAACTAGTTCTGATCCCTTTGTTTACATAAAGAACATAAAGGTGCCCATTTAAACGCAAAAGAAATAATATCTGAAAACATGCTCCACCCAGCTGGCACACACAAATCTGTGAACCAGGAATTCTGAGTTTCTAGTCTTGGCTTTGACACTGACACTCTCTCTCTCTCTCTCTTTCTCTCTCTCTGCTTTAATTAGCTGACTTAGGGGCAAATTTTCAGATTTTATGTAGGTCTCTAAAGATGCAGGTGGGTGCCTAGTGGGATTTTCAAAAGTGCTGGAGCAGGTGCCTAACCTGCTTGGGTGCTTTTAAAGATCGCATTAGGTGCTTAGGTATATTTAAGTGCCTAAATGCCTTGGACAATATGGCCCTTAACATCTCTGTATCTCATTTTCACAATCTGCAAAATCTACCTCATAGGGTATTGCAGGGATAAACTAGTTAATATTTTTAAAAGGTGAAAAGCTAAATAAAAATATTGACCGTGGGCTGGACTCTGCTCTCATTTACAGTCATTCTACATTGGTATAACTACTGATTTTAATTGACTTATCCTGATTTGCATTAGTGTGAGAGAGAGGATAATCAGGCCTGAAAACATTCCATTAATTCATTCTCCAGTATTTAGTCAGAAGTAAAAACAGAACCTTTGTATATTGGAGCTGACTTACCTAGGATACATGCTTTGTCTGAGTAACACAAGTGGAACTCTTTTGTCTTATTAGATGTTTTTTGTAATGATGTAGTCTGTCTTCTGTTTATATAGTGCCAATGGTCATTAAATTAAACACAGTATTTGAGAATAGCATAAAAAATTTAATCCAAAGGACTCTTGCTGTCTTTCATTTCAGCCTTTGGTATATCTGAAGAATGTTTTCAATGTGATTTCCCCACCATCTCTTCCTATCACAACTTCTTCATTTCTTCAACTTCTGGTTTTGCGAGTAGTGTTACATGGGGAGGATGGACTTGCAATGGGCTCTGAAAACCTCCAGAGTTATCCATCATCCCTATAGCCTCCTACATATGTGCGTTCAATCTGCCTTAACACATACTCTCCTGTTTTAACAGACCCTTTCTTTTCAGGTCGACTGAACTGGTGGTCCACAGTGTGTACAAGTTGCAAACGTCTTCTTCCATTGGCTACAACAGGTGATGGAAACTGCCTCTTACATGCTGCCTCATTAGGTAAGGGAAAGTCTGGATTGGCTGCTTCTGGTACATAAAATCTTTTATTGAAGGTTTGCTACTTTCCTGTATTTCCATCAAAGGTTTTTGGGTGCAAAGGCCTTTTGCTAAAAGGGTGCCTCTTTGGGTACAACCACTCTGCAAATAAAACCCTGCAGCAGCTAGTCTCAGAGTCTAGGTCAACTGACTTGGGCTCACGCTGTGGGGCTAAAAATAGCAGTATAGACGTCCCGCTTGTGCTGAAGCCCGGACTCTGAAATCCAGCAAGTAGGGAGGGTCTCTTTTTAGCCCCATCATATGAGGCCCCCAGCCTGAGTCAGTTGACTGGACTCTTGAGACTCTCTCGTTTTTTTTCTTTGTTTGTTTCTGGAGGGGGGTTTTGCAGTGTAAACATACCTTTATATAAGCTTCTCTATTCTTCAGCTTCTCCCTGTAGCAATGTTTGCAATAAGTATCTATCTATACAGCTTGCATGATGAAGGTAGAAGTTTTCAGCTTGCTTTCTAAGATGGAGTTGAAACAGCAAGATAAACCCTAGCCTCTAAGCTAGTGTATATCCTCTATAATGGGCCTGATCCTGCAATCCTGTGCAGGCAAAACTCCTGTTGGCTTCAATAGGATTTTGGTTGCATCATAAACACAGGTTCAAGCCCATAATCCTCTGATGTTTGTTGAACGTCCACCCTACTATCATTAAGAATACAAATGCAAATATTTTTGGTGTGTCCAGTCTTTGGGAAGGATAATTGTATGGGTGAGAGAGATTAAGGTAAATTACACTCTTTCCTATGTATTTACAATTGATTTAAAGCAATATTTTGTACAACTGCAAAGTTTTGTACAAAGGGCACCAAAAGAAAGCCCGGCGACTACATACTTGGAAGTGTAATATGCTGTTTATTTCCTAATAATTACTTTTGTGCTGAAATATTGCACCAGTAAGACTCCAAAAAGTGACCTTTCTCTTAAAAGCATGGTTATTTTGTAATCATTTTGCATCATTTTGTTTTTGAAACATAAAGTAAGAAATAACAAGAAAACAGATTTGAATACTCTCAAACTATCTTTTATAAATAGTGTTGTTTATCCAATTCATCTCAGCTACAAGGGATTGTAAATTATTTACAGCAATTGGTCAGGGCATTTTGACTTGCACACTTTGGAACAAAAATATTTAATGCCAATGGCTGGCAGCATAATAAATTAAACATGGCTGCCTACGGGTGCTTGTCATGGTGAGATCTCTGATTCTCTTTTATTATAGGTTACTATTCTCACTTACATGAAGACATATATTTTTGTTATCTTAAGAGTTTGGAAGCCTGTGGCTGCTTGTATTTTTAGGCTTCCAACAGTCATGAGTGCCTGTCTCTTTACAGGGACTTAGATACCAATGGACATGTATCATCTCTGCTGCATGACAGTGCAAGCCTGTGGGTGTCTGTGCTTGAGATAGCCACAAGTGCCTGTTGTTATCCTTAGCACTCTGATGCCTGCACATTCAGTTAACTCTGGATCTAAAATGAAGACCTGTACATTGAATGTTCATTTCCTTATAGCAACGTTGAAGTCATGCAAAAACAAAATTACCAGACAACTCAAAGCCATAGTCAATTCTTAACCAGACTTTAAACTTTGCTAGAATTCAGCATTATTCTTCATTAGCCTATTTATGCTGACAGTTTTCATTAGGAAAGCTTGAAAGTAATGAATAGGAATCATTAGCTAGTAAGATTTATAATGTGCACTGCTTTTTTTTTTTTTTTTAGCAATGTTATTTATGTTTCATGCAACTGATTGTTTCTATTTCATAACATCTCTGTTACTCGGTGCATTTTTGCGCTCTAGGGATGTGGGGATTTCATGACAGGGATCTTGTGTTACGGAAAGCACTCTACACCATGATGAGAAGTGGAGCTGAAAGGGAAGCATTGAAGAGAAGATGGAGATGGCAACAGACACAACAGAATAAAGAGGTCTGTGTGGCCTAGAGAGTTTAAACCATTGTGTAACTGATATCATTTAGGGCAACGTTTTTATTCCTACCTCTGAGGTTCTATGAAAAAGCTTTTGGTCTTACTGAATTCCTTGTGCATCTATTTTGCACATGTAGACAAATATTTCTGCATGAAAATCAGGCATGCAAAAGCAGATGAATGTTTACACCCACAAAGTTACATATGCATAGCTTTACACCTACAAAATCTACGGCTGGTTTGGGGCCACCTAAATATTTGGGGCTCCAAATTTAAATATATTATTTATAGAGATGTTAAATGATTAAAAATAATCACAATTATAAGATTTAAAAAAAAAGTTTGTTTTTTTACATAACTGCACTCAAAAACAAAACAATGTAAAACTTTAGAGCCTACAAATTGAAGAATGAAGGGACATACGAATGTTTAGCGCATCTGGCACATAAATACTTTGCAACACCAGCTACAACAGTGCCATGCAAACGCCTGTTCTCACTTTCAGGTAACGTAAATAAGAAGCAGGCAGCATTATCTCCCGTAAATGTAAACAAACTTGTTTGTCTTATTATTAGCTGAACAAAAAATAGGACTGAGTGGACATATAAGAGATAAATTGAAAAATACTAGTTCTTTTGTTTCTTTTTTACGTTGCAAATATTTGTAATCAAAAATAATAATATAAAGTGAGCACTATACATTTTGTATTCTGTGTTGTAATTGATATCAATATATTTGAAAATTTCAACATCCAAAAATATTTATAATAAATTTAAATTGGTATTATATTATTGTTTAACAGTGCAATTAAAACTGCGATTAATTGTGATGATTTTTGTAATCTAGTTAATTTGTTTTGCGTTAATCGCATTCATTAACTGATTAATTGACAGCCCTAATTATCTACTGAAAATTACATTACAAAAAAATGAAGACTGTAGATTAAGTCACAAAGGAAAAGAAAATGTCAGTTAAGGACCAAACCTCTATGCTGAGAAAATTGACCCAGATTTTGAAATATGTATTTTTAACTGTAATCCTCAAGTAGCCTAAAACACTGCTCTACAGCCAAAATGCTTCTGAAATAAATGTAGTCACACTTTACTAATTCTGGGTCACTGAGAACGAAAATGATGCTTAAAATTGTTGATTGGCTCTAGTTTTCAAGATATGCTATTGGGTCAGTATATACGACCCTTGACTTGGGAATGGCGGAGGATAAGTGAGTTATAAAGGGAAGGGATCTCAATTTAAACCAGAAATGACTAAAATACATCTTTGACTGGATCTATGAATAAATCTATGACTGGGTTTGGACAGTACTTGCTTTTTAGGCAAAACAATGAATGATGCAATCTGAAGCTGGTATTGCGTCATACATGATCTGAATTGCATCATGTTATTCCTAGAAGTCCTGGATGATGCAATCATAACGAAGCTTACATCACTCTGCTGAACAAATTGCCCTATATCAGCTCTAGAAATCATACAGTGCCGTGCTCTCTTATTTGTCAGTGTTTGATTTTGCAAAGGGACACATTTCTGTTTAGCCAAAGTGAGCAGAGATGCCTCGTACTTGTGTGAACAGTGCAGATAACTTCTGCTATGTTTGTGGTGAAGTGACTTTTGCATCACAAAAGCGCAGTATAACCACTCTGGTTAAGAAAGCCTATCACCTTTATTTTGGCTGCAAAATTGGAGATCAGAACAAGAGGTGGGCCCCACACATATGCTGCAACACTTGTGCAACAAATCTTCACCAGTGGTTGAACTGGAAAAGGAAATCTCTGCCTTTTGCAGTGCCAATGATTTGGAGAGAGCCAACAGATCATACCAGCAATTGTTACTTCTGCATGGTGCCTCCAGTTGGAAAAGGTGTGTCAAAGAAGAAAAAGTGGACTCTGCATTATCCAAACATTCCATCAGCTATACGCCCAGTACCCCATAGAGAAGGACTGCCGGTTCCTGATGCACTAGAATCATTCTCACTTGAGTCAGACAAGGAAGAGGAAGAGGATGAAACTTCTGGTCCTGAACCATGAATGTCACAGGACCCACATTTTCTCCCATCCTCCTCCTCTGAACCACACCTCATAACACAAGGTGAACTGAATGACATTGTCAGGGATTTGGAATTACCCAAGAGTAAGGCAGAGCTGTTGAGCTCCAGACTACAGCAGTGGAATCTCCTGGCAGGTGCTGTTCGGGTTTCCATGTTCCGTGACCATCAAAAGGATCTTGTCCCATTCTTCTTCATGGAAGGTGATCTTGTAGCCTACAACAACATCAATGGTGTGATGGCAGCCCTCATAGACATAAAATGTAAAAACTTAAATATCTTAGAAACAGTAGCCAATCAGGTTTCAGAATAGCAGCCATGTTAGTCTGTATCCGCAAAAAGAACAGGAGTACTTGTGGCACCTTAGAGACTAACAAATTTATTACAGCATAAGCTTTCGTGGGCTACAGCCATCCGAAGAAGTGGGCTGTAGCCCACGAAAGCTTTTGCTCTAATAAATTTGTGAGTCTCTAAGGTGCCACAAGTACTCCTGTTCTTTTTTTAGTAGCCAATCAGTTGTTTTAATTGTCATATTTGAATTCAGCACATCAAAATACATAATAAATAGCACATTTTATCTCTGAAGCAGACGACTTCTCAAAAATTGTAGACCAGTGAAATTAGACACCTCACTTTTTTCCCCAAAAAATTTCATATCCAAATATGTGCTGGAAAAAGCTGTGTTTGAGGGCAAAGCCTTCCCCCATTGATATGGAGGACAGGCCTGCTGCAGATCCTCTAGCAATGGGGCCAGATATCTGGAGACCTCACATGGGCTCCACTATTGCAGAGGGTAGGAGTGATCAGCAGTGGAGTTTGCCAAGGAAGGAGTAGGGCCTTTGTTTTCTGCAACTATGCAGAGCCACCAGCTGTTTTGCATTCATACCTATACAGCAGAAGCACAGAAACCATAGGGGCTACTGCAGTCTCTGATGCAGTGGTTGCTGTTGAGCAGCTCCGCTTTTATTCCCTTCCAAAGTTCCCATGGAGCCATTTCACACCCAGTGCTCAAACCTTTCCAGCAGCACCCAACTTAGTCTCCCAGGCTGTGTGCAGGAGCAGGGTTTGCCCTTTTGTGCATGCCTCTGCTCACCTGATCACAGTGAGGGGGTTCATCAATTCCTCCAGCAAAGTCATTACAAATGTGAAATCATGTGGCCATTTGCTTTGCAGGCAGCCAATTGTTGAACACAAAGGTAATTGGTTTTAGGACTTAGTTCTTGCCTTTATCTACACACACCCAAAATTTTTAAATAGAAAAGCCCTTTCATTTAAACAAAAAGTCATTCTGCCTGTGGTAAGGGGATACAGAATTCTTCTTTTATACCAGCTCATTGGGGAGCTGCTGGCATTGCTTCGCTATCTGGAAAGCAGAGGGAAGCAGAACTGGATCTCACCAGCACCAGTTCTAGTTAGGCTGTTGAAAGAAAATACTCAAATTTCTAGAGTTTTCTTGATTAACAGCACCTTTGGATAGCTTAGCTGCTGTTGTATTCAAAGCTGTGATGTGCTGTTCTGAGGTTCATTCTTCTTTTCTCTCAGTGTGAGAATTTATGCTTCCATCAATGGCAAGACATAGTGCAGATGAATTAAATCAATAATTTTCCAAGTACTCCAGCATACACAGCTAACTGAACATGACCAAATAGCTTTGGCTGGTAGTTGTGCTATTCATATATGTATTTTCCCTGCTTGCTGTTGGCAGCAGCACTAATGAGAGCAGCAGAACTGAATTACAGCACTAATAAGCCCTTCCTGACCCTGTCAGTGCGAGACAGTTGAGCTGTCATTGGCTAGGCATTCTCTAGTCTACCTGAAAACACAATGGACTGAGGTGCCTACCTGCCCTTTGTGCCTGTGGAAATCTCTCCCTCCAATCTCCAGGGGAGTGGGAGAGAAGGTGTCACAAGTACTGCTGTCCCCGGCATATCAAGGAAGGTCTGCAATGTAGAGCAAGGGGAAAAAAATTCAATAATTTAGTCACCATGTCGGTCGACCCAAAACTATTTGCAAATTTGTGTCAAGTTCATGAAATAGTTTTGACCAAACTGAAAAAAAATATTAGTAATGCTGAAACAAAACATTTCATTTTGACCTGACAAAAAATTTCTGGCATTTTGATAAAAGCAAAGGAGGACTAAATTCACAAAATGTTGGTGGAGGAAAGAAATTGGTTTTGGTACTCTCCTGGGATGTGGGAGACCCAGGAGTCAACTCCCCCTCCCCCACCTCCTTTGTTTGATATGGAGAAAGAATTTGAACTTAAGTATCCTATATTACAGGTTAGTGCCCCCTTCACTATGAGAGATTTTGGTATGTGGCTTTCGCAGTCTCTCCTGTTAAAGCTGTTCTATGTTGTATCAATTATTAAGTAGTCATTGGCATGAGGACTTGAACTTGGATTTCCTATACGCTAGCTGAATTCCTTATCCACCAAGCTATAGAGTTACTCTCACCTGCTCAGTCTTTCATTGGCCCAGTGAGCATTCATTGTCATCATGAATTACTATGAATTTCCACTATGAGTGACAGTGAATAGTCATTGCGTCAGTAATAAGATCAAAGATCCTCAATGGCACTGGAACCTGAGAACCAAAATGGAAGGAATTTCACATGTATGTGAGATGACTGGATGCCCAGCTACCCAGTTAAACAATTGCATAGGGCACTTTTGCAGAAGCAAATTGAGAGCCTCCAGTTGAAAATTTTATCCAAAATGTAGTAGCCGTCTTTGATCTGTTTTGATAAATTGGTGCTGTTTGATTTGAAAAAGTGATACTGTAATAACCCAGGGCAATTGCATGTCTTATTCAAATAGCACTATAAATGAAACACAACATATGTTAGTGGGACATGATGTCTACTATCTGATACTGTGATATTTTTAACATCATATTCTGAAATATACTCTTCTCTCCCCTAGTCGGGTTTAGTTTATACAGAAGAAGAGTGGGAACGGGAATGGAATGAACTGCTTAAGCTGGCTTCAAGTGAACCTCGCACTCATTTTGGCAAAAATGGAGGCACTGGTGGTGGGTAAGTTGCATTGTAACAGATTCTTATATCCTTTGCTTCTGTAGGATGGTTATACTAGCACATGCCTTAGAGTAGTACAAATAAATGAATGAGGAATTTCGTGGGACATCATTCATCTAACTGTTGCATTTTTCATGTTGTATGCTAGAATATTTACTCTGTAATCATGCCCATCATTTTATTGCAGCCTCCGAGCTGGTCAGATAATTCCAAGGTACCTGTCTCTGCAGCCATGCAGAAGAACCAGGGCTCCATGAGCCCCAGTTTCTTGCTCTCTGGAGGTAGTGTGGTGGCAGTAGAATCCATAGCCAGGGAGATGGAGGGTGTGTGCCTTTCATCATTCAACAATGACTTCCCTGGGTTATTAAACACCAGCCAGAAAGATAGCCATTACTGGGACCTTGGGCTTGATGCATGGAAAGTAGCGGTGGGTAGAAAATAAAAGATCTTCAAGATTCCATCAGAGAATCCCTCAATGTTGTTTCAGAAGGTGGTAAAGTGGTGCTCATTTGTCATCTTTTCACAACTCCTTATGTCAGATTCCTAATGATAAATTTGTTTTACAGCAATGGCTTGTCTAATAAGTGAGATTATATGACGGGTTTGCCTGTGATAGCAGGGAACTGGACTCAACCCAGGAGGTGTCTTCCAGTCCTATGTCTTATGTTCCTATGTTTGTCCATAATTCTGTGTTGTCCAAAACAGGGGAAGGCCTTTGACTTGCACAGAACTTGAACTAAGTGAGATTTGGATGTGAGCGGTGCCAGCTGGTTCAACAGGTCATTAAAGGGTCTTGGTCCTATAGTGCCCTGCTGAGATGGCTGATCTGGGGGAAGTTAGCCAGCACTTATGTAGGTTACTTTCACCACAAGCAAGAGTAATCTCATCAAAACAGTGCATAGGTGGCTGTTAATAGGGGGGATACATTCTAATATGAAAATACCATATCCCTGCCACTAGGATCAGAGCCAGAAGTCAGAGTTACAGAGGACCTGCAGAGTGAACTTCTTGGGGTTTTGGGAAGTGGGCTAGAGAGCCTCGTTTGGCTACCTATTTGCTGATGGAAGGAGACTGAATTTAATCCTATAGTAGTAAATATGAAAGACATTTGAAATGAACTGGAGATGCCAATAAAGGATAAACCAGTGTCCAGTACTGGCACATTTCTTCTTGCAGATCTCTCTTGCTTTGTAGCTCAAAGGCAGCAAACCTTCTAAGAGCATTGTTGGTAGTGTACAATGGTCATTAACTGTCAACAGTGTCTACTTTTAGAACATTGCTCTTCTTCTAATACAGTCTATTTGGAAAGGAAATACCCAAATCAGACTGAACTTTCACCTGTCCAAATAACATACAAATATTTTACATGTTCAGATAAGAAATGAACAATAGATTTTTTTTGGACATTAAATTTGTGTGTATTCTATACAATGCATGTCAGGCTAAATCCTTCCCTCATTTATACATGTGCAAACTCCCAGTGCAGTGAACTGGGTTGCAGAGAATTTAACTCAATACAGCCATGTGCTATCACAAATGAAGCAAAGTATTATTACAGAGCATGACACACATTTAAAAATCTAATTATGTTCTGAAGGCAGTTGGGTGGCACAGGATATAAGCCAGGGGCAGAATTTGGCCCTACAGAGAAAAAGTCAGTTGTGATATTACCACAAAACATATTCCAAAGTACCCAGATTTTGGGGGGGGGGGTTTGGAAGAACAAAAGGATTTTTTTTTTGTTTATATAAGAAAATACACTACAATAGATAGTTGTAGTCTCATAAGGCCTTTTGAAATCTACACACTACTTGAACTTTGATTCCATGTTGTTGTGCATTGTGTTACCAAAAGCCCTCAATGAAAATAACGAACCTTTATATTGCAGAGCTTGGTATAGTTTATTTTTTTCTGTCTTTATAAACTGTTATGATTCGTCTATAATATAAATAATATTATCAAGCCAGAAAATTATTTAAATATAGTTTTCTCAAATTGATTCGCTCTTTGTTCTGCTGAAGTTAACAGTGGGATTGTTGCTAGAGAGGTCACATCAGAGCATACACATCAATTTCTAAGGCCTTATATGATCTTTCTTACCTGATTTCCAAGTCTGTTCCTCTGGATTCATTCTGCAAGAATGTGGTAGATTGCAGTTACTTTGATTAAACTCTGGAGGTTGTAGAATGAAACTGTGTAATGTCAGATGGGTAGTTATTGGGAAATATTTTCATTACAAGACAATGAAAGTGGGTACAGCCCTCACACTTCAGCTCCCTGGGTGGCCATCTCTGTCAATATAATTATGTACATTTTAATTAAATTAGCATATTGGAGCATACTATGGTACTTGATGAGATTTAGGGTAAGACCAAGTTCTGTGTAACTTACTACCAGCATGTATTTAATTTGAAGTATAAAGAGGTCTCCGTAAAAATGGAAAGAATAAATTATATTTTTAGACATTACTTAAGGAAATAAAGCCATATTGTTTGTATAATAATTAAATATCCTTACTGCACAAATGTAATTGGATTCCTTGTAGCTTTAGGACTTAACATGAAATAGCACTGAACACTTAATCAAAGTGCACTTGTTCATGAAGTGCAGTATATTTTTGTTTGCAATAGACCGGCCCTGAGAATACAAGAACTTTAATTTTCATACCTGAATAGAGGGGTGTTATAACTAAAGTCATTTATTCTCTATTCATTCAGTGCATTCTTTTCTCTAGTTGCTGTTTCTCCTGGAGAAAATTGCATGTTGTAAGTAATTAGACAAAGTGGAGGCGTAAACCACAGTAAGGATAAAATATCTTTAGAAAAAGTGTTCCTACTCTCCACTGTGCTGAAGCAGAATATGACATTTTCTCAGCATTTTTAACCTTTAGATGTCAGGACTAAGGATTGCCCTGACACAACATTTTTATTTTTATTTTTTGCAAAATGTTTACTGACCATAGTGTGTATATATATTTGTCCTTATATATAGAAGATAACAAAGAATAATTTTGCTCTTTTGTCTTCTGTGTTTCCTCTAAATCTGCCACAGTCTTTTAAAATGTAGTTCAGTACACATTTCTACTACATGCAGGTACTCAACACCAGTTCCCACAACCTCATTTTGTCCATTTCATGCTGTATGTATCTCATGGAGCACACAGCTCCAATGTATTCGGTTAGAGAGGTGCTGAAATGGTGGTGGTTGTATTTAACAGAGACACACATCCCTTTTAAAAATTCTCTTTTGAGTAAACTTCACCTCCCTCAAATTTTTTTAAAGGAAGTCTAATACCATTTGTTAAATCAAATATAATTTAGTTCAGATTGTTGTTAAATAGTGACATGTACTAGGCTTTTCTCTTGTTGGGGATGGGAAAGTAGCAATGGGAAATGGTCAACAAATCAGATGTGAATTACAATCCTAATATACACATTAAAAGAATAGTGAAGACTAACCAAAACTAGCTGAAGAAATTAACCAGTAAAAGTGTATAATTTTAGTACTCACTCTAACCATTCCATTGCAAGGAATATTGACTGAATAAATGATTCTTTTCAATGCACCATACCAAAAATTACTTCTTAAACTAATGCATCATCTAAAAGGGAAAAGAACTCTTCAAAGAATAATATTTTTGTCTGACAGTGTAGTGTACCTATCAGTTATTTACTGTCCTCAAATAATGTGCAAATCAGCCTTTGAATTATAGATGAGGTAATCTCCTTTGGTGCCAGAACTAACTAAAGCATCAAAAGTCACGTACCCATCAAAAGAAAACCTCAGTAACAAATGTGTTTTGATTTGTCACCACATCCACCTGTGAGTTAGTTTTATTTAGTTATTTGTTGTGAGTCAAATGCATTATAAGAAATCTGCAATTGTCTGTGAACCTCCAGAGGTTCTTTGAGAATCTTCTTTTTGTCAGAGCAGATGCTGAGGAATTGAAGTCACCGAGCAGGAAGATGATAAAGAGAATCGAAGAAAAGCTATGACTTGAGTTCTTGCCTCCTACACAATGAATCCTGCAGCCAGTTTAAATAGGATAATTAACCATGAAACAGTCATTGTTTCAGAAGTGATTTGTACACGTTGTCCTAAGTGGTCCCAAAAGGAATCTCAGATCATCAAAATCATTTAACCAAAAGCAATAGGACTGAATGGAAGATCCAAAAGGGAACTGCTTCAGTTTGAGAAAAGGTTCTTACATTCTTTATTTTATTTTTAAAAAGGCCCTCACTCCCTTTCTCTCTCCCCAGCCCCCACCTCCACCTAGGTGCCCCTTCATAGATAGTTTTCAGTTAAAGGGCTTTTGTGACTGATTGGATTGTTATTATGACAGTTCCTTCATGGACAGATACTGGGGCCAGCCAAACGCTTGTGATGTGATTACATCTTCATACCTTGCTTCTTGCAAAGGGATTAGAAGATACCCTGGGAGAAGTGTAATGATTTCTTTTAACATCTTCGTCTTTCCATGACTCAAGTAGATTTACACTTAAAGCAGATTCTGTAGATGAATAGTATTTTGGCTTTAAGACTAACAGGAATGTTAGCTTCTAATTCAAGACGTTGTGTGCTTGATATTGTTAATGTTTTGTTGTCACTATTCTATAAAACCAAATGGTTTTAAGGGGTTTTGTTTGTTTGTTTTTAATCACAATAAGATACTCAGAATCTTCCCATGTGTCATCTTCAACACAAACATGAAGAGGGAAAGTAGGGAAAAATCAGACACCTAGTTAGGAAATAATCCTTAATGCACAGATGACTCAACTCAGGGGGCTTCAAACTTTAAGTCCTAGGAGTATTTCATCAATGTATAGGATGAGCTGCTTGCTACAGCTCGACACATTTCATTTGAAATGGAATTAACCTGAAAAGGGTCACTAAAATAGAATTATAGGATTGGAAGGGACCTTGAGAGGTTATCCCTGCACTCATGGCAGGACTAAGTATTATCTAGACCATTCCTGACAGGTTTTGTCTAACCTGCTCTTAAAAATCTCCAATGATGGAGATTCCACAACCTCCCTAGGCAATTTTCCAGTGCTTAATCACCCCGACAGTTAGGAAGTTTTTCCTAATGCCCAACCTAAACCTCCCTTGCCGTAATTTAAGCCCATTGCTTCTTGTCCTATCCTCCAGAGGTTAAGAAAACAATTTTTCTCCCCCCCTCCTTGTAACAACCTTTTATGTACTTGAAAACTATCATGTCCCCCCTCAGTCTTCTCTTTTCCAGACTAAACAAACCCAATTTTTTCAATCTTCCCTCATAGGTCATGTTTTCTAGACCTTTCATCATTTATGTCGCTCTTCTCTGGACTCTCTCCAGTTTGGCCATATTCTTCCTGAAATGTGGCATCCAGAACTGGACATAATACTCCAGCTGAGACCTAATCAGCGCAGAGTAGAGTGGAAGAATTACTTCTCGTGTCTTGCTTACAACACTTCTGCTAATACATCCCAAAATGATGTTCGCTTTTTTTGCAACAGTGTTACACTGTTGACTCATATTTAGCTTGTGATCCACTATGACCCCCAAATCCCTTTCTGCATTACTCCTTCCAAGGCAGTCATTTCCCATTTTGTATGTGTGCAACTGATTGTTCCTTCCTAAGTGGAGTACTTTGCATTTATCCTTATTGAATTTCATCCTATTTACTTAGATCATTTCTCCAGTTTGCCCAGAACATTTTGAATTTTAATCCTATCCTCCAAAGCACTTGCAACGCCTCCCAGCTTGGTATCATCCGCAAACTGTTTAAGTGTACTCTCTAAATCATTATCTAAATCATTGATGAAGATATTGAACAGAAACGGACCCAGAACTGATCCCTGCAGGACCCCACTCATTATGTCCTTCCAGCATGACTCTGAACCACTGATAACTACTCTCTGAGAACAATTTTCCAACCAGTTTTGCCCCCACCTTATAGTAACTCCATCTAGATTGTATTTCCCTAATTTGTTTATGGTCATGCAAGGTCATGCAAGACAGTATCAAAAGCTTTACTAAAGTCAAGATATAGGTTTACATTGACCTAGCTCTGACTGTACAGACTTTGACAAGACTTCTATGTGGCAAAACTACTTAGAAAAATTTTTAATAAAATATTGGTTCACAAACTTTTACATTGAATGTCCACATCTTCATGGAGAGATTTCCTTGTGGCCCACCTTCCCTGCACACCAATAGTCTCATACCACTGTTATGACAACTATGGTAACCAGGAGCACCGCCAGCTTTTCTGCTGCCCATTTGGCAGAAGGTCCCGCCGCCGAAATTCCGCCGCGGTCACCGCCCCCCAAATTGTAGTGCCCTAGGCGACCGCCTAGGTCGCCTAATGGGTTGCGCCAGCCCTGATGGTAACTGCACACAGTGAACAATTAATATTAAGGGAATATTTAATATATTTGTAACTGTCTGATAATAAGGGAAACAATGAGGTGAGCCATCACCATATGATCAGCCAGCCATCCACAGATCATCAGCAAGTGCTGCATAGACCACAAGTGACCTACAAATGCATTTTGAGGACCTCTGCAATAAAATATGTAGAGCTGGTCAAGTGTTTTCACAACTTTTTCTTTAAAAAAAAAAAGTTTAATTTCAACATTTTTCTACAAAAATAAGTTCGGTTCTGAACTGTAAATACAAACACAGAGAGATTTTTATTTCCTCCCTAGCCTCTGCACAGGACTCCTGCACTATATCTGTGCCACCAGGCACTGAGGCACAGTGTAGGGCAGGCTGCCATAAGCAGCCCTACGCAACTCCCTTTGCAAGCCCTGTCTCAGGGGGCAGGTGAGGGGAAAGGACCAGGAGGGGGATATTCCAAACTGCGCACACACTGGAGAGCCTACATGGCTCCAAACAGTGGATTGGCCTATAGGCAGACCTCAGGAGGCTACTATAAATTAAAGTACACTTAGTGTTGCTCTGATTTATATCAGAGGCAATATTGGTCCCTGGAGCAATCCAAAATCCCAAGGGTATACAGGTGACTTAAAGCCACCTTTGTAGCTTCTGCCCCTTGGCTGCATGTACTGTGCTTAGGGTGACCAGATGTTCCGATTTTATAGGAACAGTCCTGATTTTTTGGGGTCTTTTTCTCATATAGGCTCCTATTACCCCCCACCACCGTCCTGATTTTTTACATTTGCTGTCTGGTCACCCTAACTGTACTGCATTTCCTGCATCTTTACTTCCTTCTGTGTAAATTGGAATCAAGGCTTCATTGGTGTCTAGGTTTCTAATAGTCACCAATTTTAGGAGCCAGGATAAGTCCATCACCAGGAAAGAATACACAAGTGATCTATTTGAGTAGCTTTAACAGAGCTTGTACTCGGTGTGAACACCCATCTCAATCCAGAACAGCAGCCATTTTTCCATTCCATCATTTCACATGTGCACGTTTTTTAAAATTCAGGGTCCAAGCATTTCTTATGATTTTTCAGGACTTCTAGTCCGAGACAAAACAGGGAAGTGAACCAATCTTTTTTTTTAATATGAAAATGTGGCAGTTTGATTTTTGAGAAAAGCTTAAGGTCATGTCTTATTTTATCAGAGAATTTTTCTCATCCACTTGGTTACACAAAGTTCTTAATTACTGTAGTAAATAATTACCTTTTTTATTTTAATTGAGGCATTAAGGGGCAGAAAATCATGAAGATCATGTTGGTTTGTTTTGTGGCCTAAAGTTTAGTTGATGATTTATTGAAAAGCAGTTTAAAAGCAAATCTATAAAATGTGTCCACATGTTTACTGATCTGAAGAATGTGACAGTCATGAAGAAGTGCCCAGCATATTTTAGACATAAAATACGCATATACCGTATGTCAGACTGAGTAAGAATCATTCAAACATTGCTGCAGGGAATTCTTGCATCCTCCAGGGTGACAGGATCACATACACAGCCACTTAACCAGGGTATTGTCAGTAGGAGTAGTAGCAAGTTGTGAGTTTAAAAACAATTTTTTTTTAACTTTTGTTGATGTTGAAGAGAAAAGAAAGGAGCGTTTAAAAGTGTAGGTTAGCATAAGTGTTTTATGTAGAGTCAGATCATGTCCTTTATTTATTTTGGAGAATATGATAAACATCTCGTCCTTCCCCAACCTCCTTTCCAAATTCTTGTATGTCGTATTATTCTGGTAATTTAAAAAGGACTTAAGGGGAATTATCTCATTGGCAAGACAACAAGACAGAAAGGTCACTTTGCTACAGTCCATGTCGTCTTGTTTAATTTGGGAAGTTGCCTCCTTTGTAATCGTGTGTGTGTGTGTGTCAGAGATATTGGTTTTCTCCATTGGGAGATGAAGACTCCCTGAAATGCTAAGTAACAATCCAAGCTATTAAAACCTCCAATACTCTTGTTGGTCAGGAATTATGTTTGCCTCCCACCTCTGTGCTCTAGCACACCTGGCATACCTAGCCATATCAGATGCAGTTTAAAGCAACTCAGCATGTTCTAGATTTAAATTTTCTATGATTGATGTCACACAAGATATTTTTCGGTTTTAGTTGAAAAATACAAAAAGCTAAGTGATTTGTTTAAAAAAAAATCACCATTGATGGACATGATAGAGACTTAACTCAGAATACCAAAGAATTTAGTAATCATGAGGAATTAAACAAAAAACTTGTAAAATAAATGCATCTTAAAAGAAATTTGGTGTCGAGTGTGTTGTCTATGAGGGTTTACATAGTGGAAAGATCATTTGGATGTTCCTGAGAAGGCCAGCCTGGTAATGCTTCTGCAAACAGACGCATTACCCTGATAATGGTCTAAGTATTCAATCATTTTTTAACTGTTAAATGGGGAGTGACCACAATGACCTTTGATATTTTTACATTTTCTTTCATTGGTCGGATTAGTTCTGTAATTCATACATATGAGTTTCTTTCTATCCCTTGGTATTTGGAGAGCAAATGCCAATGGGAGATTAGATAAAATAGCTTCAGAGGGAATAGATATTTTAGTGCTATATTGTATTTCCTACTGAAATTTGTATTAGAAGTTTTGTATTTTGCTAGAAGCAAAATTTGTAAAACAATCTAATTATGGTCTGTTCAGCTTCCTCAGAAAATTATACACTTGATATTCTCAAAGAATACATGAACTTCACAATCTATATTAGTGACAGTAATATTAGTTGTATCCGGAGGCCTCACTCATATTGGAGCCCCACTGCACTAGGTTCTGTTCAAATGCATAAGAACCAGCTATGGCTCCAAAGCTATTACAATCTGTGTAATGTTAGAAATAAGATGCAATAGAAGAAGCTCTCTCTTTGGAGGATGGAAATTTGGATCCAAACCAAGCAATGATGTACCCATGGATTATGGTCCTATTGAAACTGAGTTGTATAGTCCTGTTGTAGTCCCATGCAAATGTAAGAGTCTTTTCAGGATCAGGATATTCATTAGTAGGGTGTTGCTGTAAGTCAGAAGATGTTGTCTTTCAGTTCACACTTATGGCTGGGCTGAAGTCTGTAGTGCAAGATCATACTCTGGCTTATACATTTCAGGCGGGAGGTTGGGTGCATGATGTAGATCTCACCAAGGACTCCATTTTAGAAGAATTGTAGAAAAAAACATTTGCTGATTCCTGTGGGTAAATTTGTCATCATTTCTACACAGTCCCTAAACAGCTAGACACAGATCCTCGGCCAAGGCTGAGGAACACATAATAGAGTTTAGAGGAAGTGGGGAAGTGGACAAAGGTTGCCATTTAACTCCTCTGATTCAAGGCCAGCTGCAAGCAAGACCACTTGCCTGGCATAATTTAGAGCAATCTGAAGGCTGAACAAAGTGATGCCAGCAATCAGTGATCCTCAGAGACCAATATGGCAGCCTGGAATCAGGAGAACATTAAGAAGCTGTGCAGATGCCTTCTTATCAGCAGCCACGCCCCTTATGCTGGCAACAGGGGTGGATTGGTGTAGGAGCTATTACACTGGATGATCCTCCCAGGACAGTGTTGGCTGTAGGACCACTTTGCACAGGAATTTGGCATAAAGTAACTGCAGTACAGCACAGATGCCAGGTCTGAGGGCCATATGCTGTGCGGTTGCTGAGTGCCCGCAACACCCATTGAAACTAATGGTAGTTGAGAGTTCTTAGCACACCTCTCAGGATAAGGTGCTAGTGGGCTATGGTATAAAGAACAATAAGTAATATGATTTCATGAAGAAATATCTTGCCAACAAACTTGACTGCTCTTATTTTATAGAATTATAAAAATATACAATATCTGCATTTTAGTGAAATATTTGATACATTACCATTCAAAAGTTTACTCTCAACTACCTTTAATTGGCTTGGACATAAGCACAGTCATATGGACTGAAAATTAATTGAAGGACCTTAAATAAAATGTAATGATGAATGGCAATGTATCCAGTTGAGAGGATGTGGCTAATTGACTACTACATGGATTCTTGTTAGACCTAAGTATTTTTCAGAATCTTCATTAATCTTCAGCAAAATCATGAAATTCATGGCTGATGGTAATGAGGAGGAGGAGATCTGAACACAGTAATGACCCAGAAATAATACAGTGTGGCCTAGAGAACTTGGAGAAGTGTGCTGGCCATGACAAAACAAGAATGTGGAAAAATGCAAGCTGGTGGCTGTCACAGATCCATGGGTCTGCTCTGTGCCCTAGCTTGTAACCAGTCCCTCGGGAGTGACCCCTTAAGTATGCCAGGCTCCAAAGCCCCATGCAGTTCCATAGGGACAGGCTCCAAAACGGAGCTTCAGGTGCCAGTGAACCCTGTCTACCTTTGTGGCTCCCAGCAGCAAGTCCAACAGAGCCAGACTCCTCGGGGAGGCTTGTCCTTTACTCGTTCAGGGCACAATGCTCCCAGTAAGTATTTGCAGCAACAGCAGGCAGCTTTTTCAAAACAAGATAATTTATTAGTCAGCTGGCATACAGAATCTGAAATTCCTCAGGTTAGCGTGGAGTAACAAAGGTTAAGATGGAGCTCAGCCTGGCCAATGTCAGGGCTCTACCCAGCCAAGCTGCTGTAGAATTTTGGCCCTGTCTCTCTGTCCCTTTTTCCAAGTGTGCGCACGTGCGTATGTGCTGTGTCTCTGTGAGCTCAGCTCTTAACACAGCCACCTGACACCTTTCTCCTTTGTTCTCATGCTGGAGGCCTTTGCTCAGCTTCCTTGCACAGGTAAGGAGAAAGAAATCTCCTTCCTCTTAGGTATTTGTCGGTAGGTGTATGTCGCCACTGGGGTTTCCATTTGTCTCTTCAGCGCCTCCATTCAAGGTTTAGACTTTATTCAGCTTGTTAATGATTCTGGTTTCCAACCAGGCTGCTGAGTCACCACCTCATCCCTTCCCTGTATGCTCAGTGCATAGCAATGCAAAGCCCAGAGGAATACTGAGGCGTGCAGAGGAATCATAAAAATATTACCAACATTTCCAGATTTGTCACAGGGGCAAATAACAGGAGAGAGAAATCTGAACTGCATGAATGGGATTGTGAATATAAATTTTGAAGAGACTTAGTGATGTGATATTGAAGGGGGGAAAAGGACAGTGGAATTTTGATCATATATAGAGACATCATATCACTTGGCCAAGGAGGTCACGGTCCCTCTCTACACAGCTCTAGTGCAACTGCACCTCCACTATTGCATTCACATCTGGGGACTTCATCACCTGGGAGATATTGACTAACTGGAGGGAGTTGAGAAAAGAATAACAAAAAGGATTAGGAGACTGGCAATACTGTCTTATGAGGAAAGAGACAAAGAGCTAAATACCTCTGTCATGTTGTCCTAGTACCAATGAATCTCCTAAGGTTCCTTTTGGCTAAGCAATGATTATGGAAGAGACATAACAGTCTGCAAATATTGGAAGGCAGTAAACACCAAGGAGGTAGAGGAGTAAGGAATAATGAGAGGAAATTAAGAGAGAGAAAATGTAAATGGAATATCAGGGAAAGTTTTCTGACAGATTGAATAGATGCAAAAAAAAAAGTGACATCCCCATTGCTTGGTACACTTATAAATGGAGTAGATAAAATACTAGCGTATGTCCTGAAGGGAACAAGCTACACTGGTAGGGAGATGGACTAGATATATTCTGTGATTCTGAGGTTTATATAATACCAGCCCTTCAACTTTAGTCTGCTCCTCATACATTTTCATTCTACTGACACTCCCTGAATTAGGTGTGAAGATTTTATGTGAATGTTTTCAGAGGGGATGCAAAATGCCAGGACTTTGGCAAGGTTACAATATTTGGATTGCACCTCCTAGTGCAATGCCCCCACACAATATTCAGTTATTCTCTCCTGACAAATATAATACACATTTTAATATTAATTTTCATTATATCTGAATCACTCTGATAAGCTCATGATTCAGGTTTCCTCTGGAAAGAAATGAGTGAGTGGGTGCCAAAGCAAGAGGGAGTCGTGAGTGAAGAATATGTGCTGCTCTTCACAATTTTATAGCATGCAGCATGTGTCAATAGCTTATAGACTGATCAGATGTTGCTTTTTTTCTCTGTTAATGCTACTTGTTCACATTGAGCTGTTTGTACATTTTCCTCTTCTTGTTCTATTACAAAATTCTATCTTGTGTTAAGTTAAAATCAGATTAAAACTGGAAGAAATTTGGTCTAAAATAGTGGTACAAGTCTAGTGCATCTATCCTCAGGGTTTTACGGTGAAGTCATTTTCTGGCAATGGGTTGTATGGTATTTCAGGTACAGTACATGGCAATCTTACTATCACTCTGTCAAAATCAGACCGTAGCATGAATTTGAGCCATGCATGTTGGGCCCTGATATTCCCACAGATACGTGATGTATGCTATCTAGACTTCAAAGAAGTTTTTTTCTTTTGTGACTTTCTGTTTCCATGAAACATGTGGAAACAGTCCTAGTGTACACATGAGTAAAAACGAGAAATATGTGACCCTAAAGTTTGATGGGAAATTCTAGACACATTAAAAGAGAAAAGATCTCCTCCTTACCTGGAGAAGAATATTGCTTGCTTTTGAGAAACTTATGATATTACACTAATTCCTTCTGAACTGGCTTTTCGGGAGCATATGTAAACTCTAACACTGATTCGGAGGAAAGAATAGTGATAAAAATACTTATATCTAGTGCAAACGGTAGCTGATGATCTTTGTAGATTCATCCAAAATACTGAGAGGGAAATAAAGGAATATTTAACTGGTACTGCTAGAATTTAGAAATTTCATTTACATCTCATCCTTTTGGAAATGCTTCCGCAGATTCCATAAAATTTTACGATATGGTAAATGTGGTTGCTGTATATTGAAAACATACCTGAGCTCTTGGTGTGCTAAAAGTTTGTTTTATGTATTTGCAAGCATTTTGGGGCAGGAGCTGTCTTTTTGTTCTGTGTTTGTACAGTGCTTAGCACAATGGAATCCTGAGCTGGGACTTCCAGGTGCTACTGCAAGACCACTTATAATAATAATAATAATAATAGATCATTTAAAATAATAATCTCCAACTCCAGCCCAATTGTGGGCTCAGAACTGGATTCTGATTTGTTTGGTTATCATATTTAGGTTGTTATTATGTGGCTGTTACCATGGGATCTAAGTACCTTTTTGTGTAAATAGATGCATTTATTTTTGGCACTTCTTCCAACTGACAGATGTCTTTTGCAGACTAGCTAATCTCACTGTAAAAACAACATGAATTGTGAGAGCAATATTAAAACGGTGGCATATTTAATCATAATAAGGTTCCTGCACTGCATGTTATTTCCACATGATTTTGACTTCTGAGCTTTATATAGTATACGACATTGATAGTTGTGGAACAGACCCTATTACCAGTTCAAAATCATTTCTGTTAGATTTCCTTGTGTTCTTAGATCACCCGTGAAACTTCTGTTAGGACATTCAGGGACACTGTTGTCTGTGGTCTGTTCTCTCCTTTACACATGGAGATTAATGCATTTAACTCCCTTTAATACTAACAGGAATTACGGCTGAAGTCCATGTCTTCAGCACCAACCATACCGGGAAATGAGCTTTTGCTTAGTGGACCAAAGTGACCAGTATGGAGATTGTAAACTCTGTGGGGCAGATTCTGTCTTTTGTTCTATGTTTATATTCTATCTAGCACAATGGGGTCCTGCTCCATAGACTCATAGACTCATAGACTTTAAGGTCAGAAGGGACCATTATGATCATCTGGTCTGACCCCCTGCATGCTGCAGGCTGCAAGACCCTTCCCTGGACTCTACCGTTGAAGTCCCCAATCCTGTGTTTTAGTGACTTCAATTGGCTGAGACCCTCCTGCTAGTGATCCCTGCCCCATGCTGCGGAGGAAGGCGAAAAACCTCCAGAGGCTCAGCCAATCTACCCTGGAGGAAAATTCCTTCCCGACCCCAAATATGGCGATCAGTAATACCCCGAGCATATAGGCAAGAGTCTCTAGCCTGACCCTTGTTGGCCATTATGTTATTCATGTACCATTGCTTGGTTTTCCTTGGCTACTATGTTTTATCATTAAACCATTCCCTCCATAAACTTATCCAACTTAATCTTAAAACCAGACAGGTCCGTCGCCCCCACCGTTTCCCTCGGAAGGCCGTTCCAATATTTCACCCCTCTGACGGTCAGAAACCTTCGTCTAATTTCAAGCCTAAACTTCCCCCCGGCCAGTTTGTATCCATTCGTTCTCGTGTCCACATTAGTACTAAGCTGGAATAATTCCTCTCCCTCCCTTGTATTAACCCCTCTGATATATTTAAAGATAGCAATCATATCCCCCCTCAGCCTTCGCTTTGTCAGACTAAACAACCCAAGCTCCTCTAATCTCTTTTCATACGACAGGTTTTCCATTCCTCTGATCATCTTAGTCGCCCTTCTCTGCACCCGTTCCAGTTTGAGTTCATCTTTTTTAAACATTGGAGACCAGAACTGCACACAGTACTCCAAATGAGGTCTCACCAGCGCCTTATACAACGGAAGCAGGACCTCCCTATCCCTACTAGATATACCTCGCCTAATACATCCCAAGACCGCATTGGCTTTTTTCACCGCCACGTCACATTGTCGACTCATAGTCATCCTGCGGTCCACAAGGACCCCTAGGTCCTTCTCCTCTTCCGTTACTTCTAACCAATACGTCCCCATCTTGTAACTAAAATTGTTATTATTCATCCCCAAGTGCATCACCTTACACTTTTTACTATTAAATTTCATCCTATTTCTGATACTCCAATTCACAAGCTCATTCAAGTCTCCCTGCAGAATATCCCTATCCTCCTCCGAGTTTGCAACTCCTCCCACCTTCGTATCATCCGCAAACTTTATCAGCCCACTCTTGCAATCGGTCCCGAGGTCAGTTATAAATAGATTAAATAAGATGGGTCCCAAAACCGAACCTTGAGGCACTCCACTAGTAACCTCCCTCCAACCCGACAATTCACCCTTTAATACGACCCGCTGCATTCTCCCCATTAACCAATTCCTTATCCACCTCTGGATTTTCATATCGATCCCCATGTTTTTCATTTTAACCAATAATTCCTCATGGGGTACTGTATCAAACGCTTTACTGAAATCCAGGTATATTAGGTCCACCGCATTTCCCTTATCTAATAAGTCCGTTACTTTCTCAAAGAAGGAGATCAGATTCGTTTGGCACGATCTGCCCTTCGTAAAACCATGCTGTAATTTATCGCAACTGGGGCCCATAGGTGCTGCCACAATACAAATTAATAATCATAATAATGATTAATAATAACTAATAATCCATTTTCTCTCTCTTGCCTCCACAACCTGGATGTCAGGCAAGGGGCAGCTATACAATTGATTGCAGCCATTACTAATAGCCCGCAACCCCACATGGGATTAGTAGCCAATGAATTCACACAATTTGGAGATCCATTGGCTACACACACCCATAAACTTCCTTGTCAAACAAAGGGTAGAGAGTCTACCTCCATGGTTGTCAAGTATCAGAGGGGTAGCCGTGTTAGTCTGAATCTGTAAAAAGCAACAGAGGGTCCTATGGCACCTTTAAGACTAACAGAAGTATTGGGAGCATAAACTTTCATGGGTAAGAACCTCACTTCTTCATGAGGTTCTTACCCACGAAAGCTTATGCTCCCAATACTTCTGTTAGTCTTAAAGGTGCCACAGGACCCTCTGTTACCTCCATGGTTGTTCACCTTTTCACTCTACCCCCACATCAATCTACCAGTTCCCACAACATTTTGGGTTTCCCACCGCATGATGATTTCATCCTAGCTGTGTAAATCCTCACAGATTTAGAACATGCTTTTATGGTTCTTCTAGTATTTGTTATTGCCCTTTCTCTTCTCCATCTCTCCCTGTAATAAGAGGTCAGTCTGGAGTATGTTTTTGACTTGAATCCTAACTCAGTACTGTCTTCAGAGTGTAACACTGTGATCTTTTTGGTCATTTTGCCTCATTCAATTATGACAGGAATCTCTGTTTGCACGTGTTTCATTTTGCTCCAAGCTTTTTGGTGTTTTTACGTTAAGATGTACAAAAAAAACAGTATAAAAGAAAAGATCTAGTATATTTTTTAGCCTTTGTCATCTAAGTCCAAATACTCATTCACTCTTTGGAAATAATATCCAAATTCACTGAGTTAAAGTGTGAGGTCAGCTTAAGAAATACTGAAGCGAGTTTAAAATAATCTTCTGGGAGAGACAAAGAGAGAGACAGTTTGGGGAAAATGAATAATGGGAAATTACATGACCTGGGATCTGTTAAATCATATACACTGGGAACAAATAACTTCTCAGCAATATTCACTTTCCCTTTCAACCTCCTTCAATTTGCACAGTTTAATTAGCAATCACAGTAGACTGGGAATCACACCACTATCGCAGGGTAAATTGTGAACTAAAAAGTGACTTTTATTGATGTAAGAAATATTTTAATATTTAAGATTAAATTTCTAGATCCTTTCATCCTAAAAGATAGTAAAATTCTTCACAAATGTCATCTATACAGGGAACATTTCACCTACTTTGGAAATGCAACCCCCCTAGAATAATGTGCACCCACTTGTTAACAGCTCATAGAGCTGCTAGTCAACAGTTTAGGACAGAAAGTGAAGGAAAATTCCATAGCATGAAGTTGATGAGGGAATTTTAGGTAGAAAGAATGTATCCAAATTATTACTTGATCAGGAAATCAGTGTTTACCCCCTGAGTCTTCTGAGGTGTCCCTGGGATCTTTGATTGCCACAGATAGTAAGCACTTCTTTGTTGTCTCATCCAAAAGAAATCCAGCAGCCTAAGGTCCCTGAGTCCACTCCTAACCACATGCTGAATCATTGGTTCAATACTCACACAAAGCAAGGATTGCTACTTCCTGAGTAGCCAGCACCACTTCCTGCTGCATCATGGTTTTTCCCTAGAGTTCCCTTACCCAAGTAGTAGGAGTAATAGTAGCAGCAGTATTACATAGCACATCCTTCCCTTATGGAAGGTGATTATAGAATGGTGTTATAATTTTTGAGGGAAGGGGCAGCCTTTACAGTCATAGGATATGTGCATAGGATTGGTATATGGATGAAGGAGACCCTCAAAATATAGAAGTGGAAGGAAAAGTCTTTGGACCTCTACTGATCTGACAATTGAAATTGCCATTAAATCTTTTGATGAAAAAAAATGAAACATTTGCAAAAACTTTCATTAAAAATTTGTTTTGATTTCCCCCCCCCCCCCCAATCTCTACCAGCTAGCATCTTGTGTTGCTACCTTCCCTGTCTGAGGTACTTGTGCACCTTCATCCCAGTGGTGGCTGCATTTCTTTGTGGCTGCGTGGATGTTCTTGTAAAGCATGTTGAATTCCATCAGAAGGAAAGTGCACTATCCTGTCAAAATATATGAACTAGATGATGATATAATTCATGGTACAGAGAGGATAATTCTGATTCCCCTCGTTTACATTAATGTGTGTTCAAGTTGCCATATCACTGAAAGACAAGAAATAATCTACCAATTAAGCAAACGTTTATTGCTTAAAAAATTGAAAATATGCATTTGAAAAAATAGATCTAATTTCTGTGCATTAGTTTGATATATTTCTTTCTCTTTCTTTTGTATTGCGATATAAATTATTTCTCTAAATTCTCAACAAAAAAAAATAAAATATGCAGCCGCTATATATATCCTCACCTTGGAGATTTGTTTTTTGCTTCAGTTTTCTCAAAAAGTCTGTAATAAGGAAATAAACCTCTTCAGTGAGACATGTGAAGAATAGACAAACAGTGAACCATTGCTTCTGGCTACCCATTTGTCTGTATCTTTTGGATGGTCGCTTACGGTCACAGATTTCTATAAAATGTTCTTTTAAAGAAGGGCACTCAAGGTTCAGTTCACTTCCACTCTTTGTATTGCTTTCTGAAAACTTTCAAAGCCGCTGTCTCAGCAGCACTTTCTATAGACAGTTGATTTATTTCACAAGGTACAGACTCCTAGTCAGTGGTTTTTCTGACTTTTTCCGTGTTTTACAAAGGCAAGAGGATATAGCACTGCTTAGGAAAAATCCATTTTCTCCAAGTAAGGCTCTATAAATGGCATTTATTTAACTGAATATTGATCACAACATAAATCTCATAGACTTATCATTCCGGAGGTGCAGGAGAACTGGAGGGTGAAGTGCAGAAATTGTCTCAGTAAAAGATATGGAAGGTACAATATAAGAGTGATGCACTGGAATTGTTCATGCACTTCCTATACTTCTAGATAAGATTTTTCAGCTAATTCCTCGCACACAGTTTAAATATTACTTTAGAGAATTACACAATCTATAGAAGTTTTGCACGCTAAACAGAAAAGGGACCGATATTCAGTTATTTGTATGTCAGCTAGAAATCTGGACCATGGCCCTTATGACAGAGAAAAATCTCTCCTTAACTCACACCATTCCCTATTTTCAAAAAAATGACAGTATTCTGCAGCTATCTGTAACTGTACCAAAGCATTCGTGCAAGATGTAGCATTTGGGGCCATTACTATAGAACACTGAAGTGCTACTTTTTTCCTGGTATATGAGAGAGACAGACAACAGAGAGACTGAACACAGAAAACCTTTATTGATCCTGAATATGGGATCTGTTTTCACCATGACAAAACATTAACAATGGAATGCTGTATCCTGTGTAATAGGACACGCGTTGGTTAATACATTTCTTGGTGAGATGGAAAAGTGAACAGTGATGCAGTAATATTTATAGGCAAAAACATTATTTAGGTTAGTCAAGACTAGAGAAAACTGTGAAGAATTCTTGTAGGGACCGAACAAAACTAGGTGAATGGACAGTAGGATGGCAGATGAAATGCAGTGTTGCCAATGCAAGCTAATGCACACTGGAATAATAATTTTAATTTCTCAGACACATTACTGGGATCTAACCAATCAGGAAAAAGAGCTGGTTATCATAGTGGATAGCTCAATGCAAACTTTTTATCAATGTGAAGCAGTGGGTAAAAATACAAACAAAAATTCAGTGTATATATAAAGAAGATTGAAAACAGTACTGAAAATATAATGTTATTTTATAAATTATGCTTATTATAGTAATTATTATACTAATATTATACTACTATTCATATTATATTTACAAGTTACACTGTATTAAATTCTAATTATTATGCTAATATTGCTATATTGCTTTTATATACATCAGTGGTACAGTGTTCACTCACCTGATTAACTGTGTTCAGTTCTAGTTACCCTATCTCAGATAAGGTCTAGCATTGACAAAAGGGGTTAAGAGATGGGTGACAGAATTATTAGAGGGATGGAAAAACCTGAAACAAATATTGAAAAAGATTAGGGTGACTGAAGTAAATGCAACTCCCCACCAACTCACCCCATTGACTTCAGCAGGGCAAGGATTTCACCTTAGGAATGTTTTTCGTTTGGAGTTAAAATGAATCAATGAAGACAGAAAGGGGTTTTGAAATAATGTTGTAAATAAGTAAATCCCGTTGTACATAGATTTGTGATTCCACATCCTTCAAGATATGAACCAAAAAGTTCTATTTGTGCATAACAATAAGAAGGGCATGTGTGTCACTGTTCACTTTTCCATCTCACCAAGAAATATATTAAACAATGTGTGCCCTATTACACAGGATAGCGCATTCCACTGTTAATTTGGGAGAATGTCTAGGCTGCAGTGCCAATGTTAATTTGTCATAGGTCTTACTCATCATGGAATCTATATGCTGTGTATGTTTTAAATAACAATCAATTAGCTGGGTACAATTTCCTCTCTGACTGTCTCTCTCCCTTCTTGCCTATCATCTTCAGATTTTTAATGTATTGTGTTATTCCCTTTTACCTCCATTTGCTGACAACTTCTCTGCCCACTAATGTGTCAGACATAATACAAGGCGAGGATTAAAAATGACTTAATGACATGAGGGTTAGTAGGAAGGAGAAAACAACAATACTACTAGAAAAACTGCAGACAGAGGAAATACAAACTTATGTAAAATTTTCAATAGTTCTTACTATTGTGGTGACTGAATGGCCTCCAAGACCGAGTTCAGCCAAGTCGAATAGAGGGCTCAGTTTATCTGCAGAACAGAAGATATGATAGCTTTGTTCTTGAAGTCTGGATCAGAGATTAATCCATGTGTACAACAAATGAAAAACCTTTTTGGCCTTGTTTGTGAAGGTGCTGACCACTTGTAGCTCCAACTTTTGTTTTGGAGAAACTTGGAATGTCCCTGTTGCTGCTGCAACTTCTGGGCTGCTAGATGCCAGAATATTTTTGGTTTTGAGTGTTCTGTATACTTTCCACCCTGTATCTCAATACGATGAAAACATTTGTGTTTGTGTACAGATACATATGTACGGTATATATACATGTATGTGAAGAATGTAGAATCTTTGAAAATCTGTATTTGGGGGGAGTCTAATTCATTTTTGGTACCACAAATCTTTCTTTTTTTAAAGTAATTTTACAAAGTTGTTTAGATTTCTGAAACGACATTCTCAGGAATATGTATGGCCCTCTAGATGTAGATGTTGGTTTAATGCTTTCTATTTATCATGTTGACTTTTGTCCTTGTGGCACTTGATACTACTAGCTATCAGTATATGGACCTTGTATGAATCTTATAGGTACTGACCTGGGTGCTTGATTGAACAATTATAAATTACAAGTCTCACCTTATGTGTCACAAGCATTGTAGATGTAATTTTTGCTGCTTGCCTAAGCTTTGTACTCTATAATCCTCTTGGGTAACAGTGATTAGGAAATTTAATCTAGGTTTTCACTGCAATGCACATGGCACCTAGATTCCTCATTTGTCTCTTCTAATGGATGTCCAGCAATTATGGCATTTTCCATTCTCTGTCTTTGCTGGTGCCTTTCAGACATGAGATTATGAGTAGAACAGAAACTGTCTGAAGATCACCCCAGATAGGATTGACATCATTCTAATTTGCTAACAGCATCGTCTGCGTACTTGTCTCCTCCAAGATCTTTTTGTAGGCAATTTGTTCATTTTGGCCACCTTTGAAGTTAAGGACTCTGGTCTAGTAATGGATATGATCTGATGTACAGAATTATCTTCTTACTTTGACACAAAATGTCATATCAACAACAACTGTGAAATATTACCAAATAACTCCCCTTTCTTGGGCAGCTAGATGTTAAAAGGCCATTCTGCTCTTTCATCATGAAGAGAAAGTATTATAACTTTCTTTCTGGTGTTATTAAAATAAGCTTAATTGTATATAAAATATGAAGGGAGAAAAAGCTGACATGTAGAAGTCTTTTCAAGTGCTCAAGAGCTTAAATTGACCTCCAATTAAATTTTGCATTGTTTTTCTAAATTCCTTTCTTTTCATGCATGACACTTTCCAAACTTTATTTTAAGTTACTTTCTCATTATGAGCTTTAGAGCTACTTAGGCTATTGTTGAATGTTCAAAATATAGGCTGGGGGAAAAATTGGTTAAAGCTGCATTTTTTAAAAAATGTCTGTAAAAGCAAAAACATTAATGACCAGCTATTTTGACTTAAGAATTGCTCTTAGTTTGATATGTGTTTTATTCTGCTAGTGCAACACGAGGATTTGTCATTGCACTCTATATAGTACTCCGAGCTCAATCTAGCTCATGTCAAAGTCGATGGAAAGATTCCCATTGACTTCAGTAGGAACTAGATCAGATTCATTACGAGGTCATCATAAATGAAAGAGTCAGATGTTCAGTAGTTTATTCTGTAGTCCTGTATAGCATTTTGACTTTCATGGTCTCTTGTCTTAAATGTGAGCTGCTTGCATTGCTTCTTTTTTGTATGACTTCAGAAACAAACGTCAAAGCTGGGCAATAAATGGACAAGAAAATTAATTTGAAGGAGATTCCTCATCTCTTCCCTACCCACACCCTAGTTTTTTTCTTTGTTTTTATTTTCTTTTTGTGCATATTTTGATACTGATTAAAAGACTTAGAGGCACAGGTTTAGAGACTGAAGTCCTCTCTCCACAAGGCAGGTATGACATTGGTAACAGAAGTGCCAGCTGCCTACACTGCCATACCAATGTGCCTCAACCTTTACCTGGGAGGTGTGGGGGAATACTTGACTCTCTAGCCTTGGCTTCTCTACAGAGGGTGCCAAAGGTAATGGTAATTTTAGTGATAGGGACGACCATCCACTAGGAGCTTGGCTGAGAATCACATGAAACTGGTGGCTACCAAAATGTATCAAATAGTAAAGATTTCAATCACTACTAATCTAACCTGAATTTGAAATGAAGACTGAAAGAGAAAAGGTTCCATGTGTCATTGCTAGTTCTCTTTCTCTTTGTCTATTATAATAACCTTGAGGAGGGGAAAATCTTCATTTGTAAGTTGATCAGCTGAGATCATTGTGCTATGTTTTCCAGAGTTGATAATTCAGAAGATCCAGTGTATGAGAGTTTAGAAGAGTTCCACGTTTTTGTCTTAGCACATATATTGAGAAGACCAATTGTTGTTGTAGCAGACACAATGTTAAGAGACTCAGGGGGAGAAGGTAAGTTTTTCATTAGCACTTTATGCACCTAGCTAAAACAAATAAATGTAGTAGCAAAGGAATTTTAGAGCACAACACATTTGTCCATTATAACAGTCTTTTTATAATAATGTCCATAAACGAGGGGTACCAGTGCACAGCATTTCAGGGATTTTAGGTCTGTGGAGCCCATCATCTTTCATGTGACTTGATTCGTGTGTCTAAAACCATATACAGCACTGTGAACATTTGCCCCATTTTAAAAACAATATTGAAATTCAGGGAATCCATAACAGATTTATAGGGCAATCAAGCTCTGTTAGCAAAGTTCTAATTCTGCTGTATTCTTTTCTCCTTCCACACTCTGCAATCGTCATTTCTCTATCAGTGTTTATGCTTCTTTTTAATTTTTCCTTCATATGCATTTCCTTCTAAAATTTAAGTCCTTGTTTAATATAAAAGTCACCGAATTTAAAAACACATTCTATAGTTGTATGGCTTATCTGAAGCACATTGAAGTCATTGACTGCAATGGGCTTTGGATCAAGTCCCGGGTCTAAATACATTTTTAAGGATAGATCAACTTTTTATCTTTTCCTGTTGACTTACTAAAAGAGGGTTGGCAAATATTGCAATTCATGTGGACTGTACTAGATGAATTATGACACCAATAACAAACCACTAAATAGTGAATTGTGCAATGTATCATCAAATCAAATAGTTTGCAAACAATTCATGCACTAAAATGTGTTCTGAGAAAGTGGTTTGAACCATTTCAAGTAATGAACACATTTATAAAGGTCAATTTGTTTACACATAAAAAAGTGAAGTTAATCCAATAAACTATTCACAATGAATAATTTGCCCAGTTCCTATTATAGTCCTATTTTTTTCTGAATGTTTTTGCATACGTTATCCTATGATGGGTCTTTGTATGTAGTAACACTTATTATTAATGTCATCTCAAAATTCCCACTATAAGCCCCTGTTTACAGTTGCTTATAACTTTGCCAAACTATAACCACTTTAGGCTAAAATTTTTCATGCTGAGTGTCTGCCTGAGGCTGAATTCCTTTGGAAAATTTCAGCTAAATTTGTTTGGCTGTTTCTGAGAATGAAGCTGGGCGGACCTGTATTGTTTGCCCATGTTAAAAAAAATTCTAGTGATCTCTTCTTTGAGAAGCTCTAACACCCTTATGCTTTGGAGCAGGAATTTGAAATTTGGCAGGGCTGGCCTTAGTGTCAGAGAAGTGCCTTTTGCCATCCCCATCTAAATCCACCCAAATTTGGCGAAGTTCTAAGCCTTTGAAAAATCACTGTTCACACATGCCCAGGGCCAGGCAACCTTAATTATGGTATTTCCTAACTTGCAATCTTAATAGTGTTCTCTTAACATAGTTTTCAGAGCAGAGCTAGAACCTTTAAATCCATCCCCAAACCTCTGCCACTTGAGGTAACAGCATAAGTGATAGCAGTAGCAGGCTGTCATTCTCTATGTGGACCAGCACTGGGGAGAGGGAGAGGGGATGAAGCACACACTTTGCCAGGAGCAAGCATGAACTGCAATTTTTGTAAAGACTTATACACTTGGATAAAACTATATATATTTTCCCTAGCCTCATTCTTGGAAATTCCTGAACCATTTTGGCTAAAATTTATCAAACATCTTAGTCTGACAGTCACCCAGCATGTGAAATTTCAGATCAAATTATTATAGTTTGCCAAACTTACAGGCAACCAAAAACAAGCTCTTGTCATGGGAAGTGTTGGTTTAATCTTATGAATAGGCAGTGCTAGCATCCCTGCCTATATTGTATAGCGAATAATGCACAGTTAAATAGATCATCACATAAAAAAGTATTTTTTCCTGGTGCAGATTTTTCCACACTTTTTCCTACATTTTTGTGTTACTAATGTAAAACAAGTGTTGAAATATGAGTTTAACTGGGGCAGGCTTGAAAACTAACAGTGTTTAACACATAGATAGTACTTTCCTCTTCAGAGTGCCTTGCAAACATTAATTCATCTTTGCTGCCTCCTACCAAGCTGTGAAGTAGGTAAGTGTTATTAATTATCCTCGTTTTACAGATGGGCACACTGTGGCAGAGATTAAGTGATTTTTTTAAAGTCACAGAGGGAGTCATTCTCAGAGCTGGATTTAGAATTCAGGAATTCCTAGCTGCTAGTCTGTTACTCAGACCAATAGACCATGTTTACCTTTCCATGAGAAATGATTTGTGGTTTTGTGGGGGCAAAAAAAGGTGTTTAGTCACTGCTTAATGGGATGTTGTTCTGAATGCTATAGTTATATGAAACTTATGACTTTACTGTCTCATGTATAGTATAAGAGCCTCTGTAAAATAATGAGGCTCCTGTATAATAATAGATTAATTGGTACTGTGACGTTCCCCTCTGGTGTTATCTGGACCAATGATCTGCTAGGTCACTCCAATCCTTGACTCGGGGAGCCAGCCTTACCCTGCTCTGCCGTGAGAACCCCCCCTCCGTGGCTGTTCACGCACAGCCTCTAGCATGTAAGCTGCCCCTTGGCTTATGTAACCAAATGACACTAGCCAATATCTCCGGTCCCAGACACAACCCTAGGAACCTCCGTCTTGCAGTGTCCAGTTATGCCCGCTCGACGCTGCAAGCTTATATGAGTTCGTCAGTTTAACAAAGAAATTTATATGTGCCAGGCTTGTTATCCCAAGGGGAGTCTCTGACATGCTTCAAACCAAACGCGCTGCTTCGGGTGGAATAAACAAACAGATTTATTAATTATAAAGATAGATTTTAAGTGATTATAAGTCAAAACATAACAAGTCAGATTTGGTCAAATGAAATAAAAGCAAAACACATTCTGAGCTGATCTTAACACTTTCAGTGTCCTTACAAACTTAGATGCTTCTCACCACAGGTTGGCTGGTTGCTCTTCAGCCAGGCTCTCCCCTTTGATCAGTGCTTCAGTCGCTTGGTGTGGTGTCTGTAAATGTAGATGGAAGAGAGTGAGAGAGAGCATGGCAAATGTCTCTCCCTTTTATTATGTCCTTTCTTCCCTCTTGGCTTTGCCCCCTCCCCTTCAGAGTCAGGTGACCATTACCTCATTGCAGTTCCAAACTGACCAAAGGAAGGGGGGTGACTCCTTCAAAAGTCTAACAGATTCTTTTGTTGCTGCCTAGGCCACCGTCCTTTGTTCCTGTGAGGCTGGGCTGGGTTTGTCCCATACCAGCCCTGATGAGGTGTGAACTGACTCCTCGTTCTTGGAGAGTTTTTGCCTGGGCTTGCTTTAAGCCATGATGATACATTTTCAGCCCCATAATGTATACATGAAATTATAACCTATAACATTACTGTAACAACCAGGCTCAGTGCATCATGAGCCTTCCAAAGACACCCAACATGACAAACTTTGCATTGAATACCACACAATCATTTTATAAAGATGAACATGGGGGTTTAGGGTGTTTCCCGAGGTACAGAGAGTCACAGATACATTTAAATTTTCAGGCACCCATTCTCTAAACCTCTGCCACTTTAACAAAAACAACTAGAAAATGTAATATATGATGATAATAAGTTGGCCAAATCAATACATGAATAGGGCTTAGAAAAAATCCTTCCCCAATATACAATAGTTGAATGAAATATCAAAGAACACAAAGGGAAAAGGAACACAAACACTTGAACTCTCCCCTTGCAGAGACAATACTCATAACAAATTGTAAATGAGCACTACATATGCAACAGTAATCAAAGAAAATCTGTTTGGCAAAGAAATCTAGTAGCCAAGGATATAATCAGACTACATTGCCAAAAAAAAAAAAATGTGATACCGCATGTTTGGTGCCAATAATAAGAAACTTTTCCTTGTAACTAAAAATATTCCATGGAAAATTCAATTCTGCTCATGTGTATCAGACATGAAGATCCTGTTGTTATACAGTTACATTTTCACTAATAAACAATTGCAATTAGGGGAGAATTTGGGACAGGAAATTGTTTCATAATTATTTCTAAATTCATAATTCCTTTAAAATTTTACCATGAGACTTGAACTATTCTTTAGACTGTTTTCAGCGCCAAAGAATTAGGTTTTCCTCTCACTTAACACTGCCTGCTGACACCCACATGTAGCTCTGATAATGTTGAATCGTAACTGGTATAAATTATATAAATAATGTCAGGGTCCATTTACTCTCTCCATCCCATTTTTTAATGGTTTGTTTATTTCAAGAAATCTTGCATCTGTCTTTGCAGCATTTGCACCTATCCCATTTGGAGGAATTTACTTGCCATTGGAAGTTCCACCTAACCGATGTCACTGCTCACCTCTTGTTCTGGCTTACGATCAAGCGCATTTCTCTGCTCTTGTATCCATGGAACAAAAAGATCAACAGAGAGAACAAGGTATGCTGAGAAATTTCCTATCTAGTCAGTATTTTGTGGTGGAGTGGAATGCAAAGTGCTAATTGCTGTTTTTATCAATCTAAAAGGAAACTGCACCCATTGGATTTTACTGGGTAGGCTCATTTTAATCATCTAAGAACAAGACTGGAGCCAAGAGCTCCTGAGTTCTAATCTTTGCTCTAATACTGATTCTCTCTCTCTTTCTGACATTGTGCTCTTGACCCCTTTGTGTCAGCTTACATATATGGAAATGAGATAATACTACTTACCTGTTTTACACTAGGGATCCTGAAGACATTCATTAATTAGAGTTAGTAAAGTGTTCTGAAGATGAAAAGTGGGTCACACAGTTGTGATTGAAAGCTTACATAGGGTATGTCTACACTGCGATGAGGAGATATGATTGCAGCTCATGGAGGAGTTCATAGCCAAGTTAGTTTTGATCTAGCTAGATCAAGTACCAATAGCAGTGTAGTCAGGGCAAAATGGGTGGTGGCCCAGGCTAGTTTCCTGTGTACAGCCCTGCCCAGGACCTTGGGTAAATGGCTAGAAGCTGGACCATGCTAGTCATGGCTACACTGCTATTGTTACTGGAGCTAGCTTTGGTCTTGCTGTGTGCTAAAGTCACACCTCCTGATTGAGGTGTAGACATACTTTTCATTAGGGGTATCTTTAGTTGTGTATTAAACATATTTTTCCTTTAAAAATCAATTAAAACTTTTATTTCTGATCCACTTGCTGACATCTGTTTTTCTGAAAAAAAAAAAAAAAAAAAAGATAGCAGCTGTATAAAGATATTTTACCATAGGTTTATATACCAGGTTTCAATCTGTTGAAATATTGGGCTAAGAATGAGAAGAATCTTAGGGCCAGATTCAATCCTACATCAAGAGTTGGGGAGCTGGTCATGGCTCCCTGACCCTGAATGCCGATCTGCACCAGCCTCAATGATGCTTAGGGTATCTGCTCAGCTGTTCTAATGCAAATCTCTGGTTTTCAGGGTTCCCTCTCCACTCTGAACTCTGGGGTACAGATGTGGGGACCCGCATGAAAGACCCCCTGAGCTTATTTCTACCAGCTTAGGTTAAAAACTTCCCCAAGGCACAAATCCTTCCTTGTCCTTGGATGAGTACTGCTGCCACCACTGTGTGAGTTAGACAAAGATTCAGGAAAAGAGACACTTGGAGTTCCTGTTTGCCCAAAATATCCCCCCAAGCCCCTTCACCCCCTTTCCTGGGAAGACTTGAGAGTAACGAAGGAGGGCACAGACCAGACCCTTGGGTTTTTAGGACACTAAAAACCACAATCAGATTCTTAAAAAAACAGAACTTTATAATAAAGAAAAGTAAAGAAGCACTTCTGTAAAATCAGGATGGAAGGTAATTTACAGGGTAATCAGATTCAAAACACAGAGGATTTCCCCTCTAGGCAAAACTTTAAAGTTACAAAACCATGAATAAACCTCCCTCTTAGCAGAGGGAAAATTCACAAGCTAAAACAAAAGGTAATCTAACGCATTTCCTTGCTATTACTTACTATTAGATACTTAGTTCAGACATGGCTTAGGGAGATGTATTTTCCCTGCCCTGGTTCCTTGCTGACCCGGAGAGAATACAAAGGAACACAAAACAAAAACCTTCCCCCACAGATTTGAAAGTATCTTCTCCCCTTATTGGTCCTTTTGGTCAGGTGCCAACCAGGTTATTTGAGCTTCTTAACCCTTTACAGGTAAAGGAAGGATTAACCCTTTACAGGGTAAGGAGAGATTATGCTACCCTTAGCTGTATGTTTATGACACTGGTGTAGGGTCCTTAATGGACCATATGCTAGTGGAGGATAGGCCTAATTCCACCACATCCCTCTTTTCCACAGCACAAACCCTATTCTTGGGGTGATGGGATAGCTAGTGCAGACCTAGATGCGGCACATCTGTGCCAGCTGGGATTTCTCCTGTGCCAAGGTAATTCTCTGCTGACTTTTTGTAGCCATTCTCCTGCTGCATATGTGTTTCCCATTACAGTTAGAAATAGGAAGATGGTAAACCCTTTCAGCAGTAAAATTCTTAGGTTTCTTTAACTAGAGCATTCTAACACATTGCAGGCTCAACCATCTAGCCTAAACCTGAGGCCCTACTGGGCCCATGTTATTCCAAAGCTTGTAACTTCATGCAGGGTGGTGCCCAATGAATCCACCCAGGCTCATGAGTGCTCAGGCCTCCTCACAAGTCCATCCCCCCTCGGTACTGATGGAAAGGTAAAGCTTAATTCAGAGGAAAGACCATTAGTGCATCCTGATCTCTGCAGGTTCAGGAAAGCCTCTCCCCACAGACCCCAATAATATTTTTCCCATTGAGGGGAATCTAACCCCAGCTGCAAGGACAACTCACCAAAATGTGTGATCCTGTGAAACAAACCATTGCACAACTCACACTTACTCAGCAAGTGCAGATTGAGACTGATACCACATCAATCAGGAACGCAAATGATGGAAGAGAGGGTGGGATTTGCATGACGGTGAGGGGTAGAGCAGAAAGACGCCTGCTTTCTCCCTGTTTTGCCTTTTATGGATGGCAGTCCACTGGCCAATCCCACGGACTTCAGCAGTCCCCTTGCCAGGAAGGGCTGAAACGGTCCAGCCTGCACTTTGGTGTGGCTCACCCTCCCAATCCAATGCCATCTGTAATAGCCAGCACCTCTCATTGACTGTTTAAGTTATGCTTTTGAAGGGTACCATGTAGTCTGAGGAAAATTTATAGCACGTCAACAGCAACATTCTGATTGTTAAACCAGAATAGAAATTGGTTTATGATCTGTGACACAGCTCACATATGTACGCAGATATTGCAGATGTCCACATGGCAAAAATACATGTAATCAATCAACTTATATATCCCTTTGCTGGGGAAAAACGGTGGCAGCTTTCATTTTGCTAGTTTACCTGAAATTATTTATGTTGCCTTTGAACACTGTTTTCACATTTTCATACATGTGCAAGCTGTGTGAATGTGCAACAACAATAGCTGTGCTTCTGCATGTAGTCACAGCAACTGTGTGTTAAGGGAACATTTATGCAGATAACTGTTCATTGGCTTGTGCACACATAATCACCAAAATCCATATGTACAGGCGGTTATAACCACTTGGACATGTATGTACCTTGAGAATTTCTAATTGAATTTTTGGGAGGAATGGTTGAGGGAGTTACAATACACTATCATGAATAGGAAAAATTGTGGTTAAACATTAAACAATTCTAGTTTTCCCCAAATAACCACTAGATAGAGGCAATATTTTTATACTGAACTATAAAACTTTCATATGAAATCAGCTCTTATGAAAATATCAAGTTGCTCTTCTACAGATGGTAATTATTTCTAGACATTGAAAGTTTAACCAGTTAGCCACCAACAGCAATTCTTCACCGTTCTAAGTGACATGTACAAAGATATCCTCCTGACATTAGTACTGCAGCATTCATTTCAGACCTGACTTCATCTGATCCCTGACAATACATGTTAGGTGCCATTTAATTGTGCAAGATGCAGTTTTCCTCAAAGTTGATTGTTACGGTGTCTATAGTGTGGCTCATGACCAGGGCAGACTGTCAAAAACAGGACAGACACCCCCAAACTGGTGATTTGTTCTATATTTAGATTTCACCAAGCCAGTAACATATGTGAACATCTGGATCACTTTAACAGTCTCGCCATGGAGTTACAGACAGTTCCCTTAGAGTCTTCAGTCTATTTTGCCACCAAAGCAAACTGGACTTAGTGATAAATGGTCACTTACACCAAAAATCACACAATATTCAGGTTGCTTCCAGTGTTATACTTATAAGAAGCACACAAGATCTTTTATAGGAGAGAAGGCAAAAACGCCCCATTTATTGAGAATACAGCAGTTAGCATATGCTTTTCAGTTACACACACACACACACCATGCACACAGTCCTGCCAGTTGATGTTTATAGTTACCAGTCCAGAGTCTGGATCAATCTAGTGGCCAGCCAGATTGGTCATAGAGGGGAGCTGGGCTCTGTCGGTCGCGATCCAATGCTCCTGGAGTGTGGCAAGATGAACCCAAACCCCATGGCAAAGCACCCTGTTCTTATAGTCTTTTTTCTCTGTTGAAGTCTATGGATTTTGCTGTGTCAGTTTATGACGGGTTACTCCTTAATTGGTGTTATCTTTTGATGTAAACATTCCAAAACACCTCCGAGAGGGTCATCCTGTCCCCGATTTGATTTAATCAATTGTCTTTAGGTGTGCCAGCCTCCACCTCAGGGTCGTCAATTTGCCCTTCCTCAATCATGGATACTCGTTGATGGTTCTCTGGCATCAAGAAGTCATGATAAGTGTCTTTGCTCCTCCTTTCTTGACCATCTGGTTAACAATGGCCTTCACACCTTATCTTTTCCTCATGCATGCATTCCTCATTCACACAAACAGTCTTTTACAGAGACCTTTGAGAATACAAACAGCAGTATTTTATATCGAGCAAAAAGACATTGTAAATTAAACCTTGCTAAGTTTATAACCAAAACAGTTCACACTGAAGCCCAGGCCTTCAATGTTCCTCTAATCTACTTAACATAGACACAATACAGGATCCTGTCTCTTACTAACTAAACCTTAAAACAAAGAATTAAAAAGGGCCCAATTTGTAATCCATATGGGAAACAGAATCCCATAGTTCCAGAGGGTCATTCCTTTCTGCTCAGGGGCGGCTCCAGGCACCAGCGCAGCAAGCGCGTGCCTAGGGCAGCAAGCCGCAGGGGGCAGCCTGCCGGTCCCTGTGAGGGCAGCAGTCAGGCTGCCTTCAGCAGGTCCGCCGGTCCTGCGGATTCGGTGGCAATTTGGTGGTGGGTACGCCGAAGCCGCAGGAGCAGTGGACCTCCCGCGGGCATGCCGCCGAATCGGCGTGACCAGCGGACCACCCGCAGGTGCGCTACTGAAAGCCGCCTGACTGCTGTGCTTGGGGCGGCAAAATACATAGAGCCGCCCCTGTTTCTGCTATTCAAAAAGGGTGGCTGGAAGGATGAAATCAAATCATACATTAATTCTCATAGTACAATTATAAAATCCTGCTCCTACACCAGTTCAAAAAGACCAGTCATTTACCCTAGATCAATTGATACCCTAGATCTTACACCAAAGACAACTCCTGTAGGCAATCCTGTAGTAAACTATCTAAAGGTTTATTAATTAGGAAAAGAAATGAGTTATTAACAGGTTAAAGCAAGCAAACATATACAAACACATGAGTTATCCTCTAAATCCTAAAAGTGACGGAGTTGTAGTGAACTGTCAATTCAAAGTGTCTTTTAGGGCAGACCCCAGAGGTAACCCCCAGGATCTCTGGCTTCACTTTGGCTTCTCTGGCCCTGTGAGAGTTCAAACAGCAAGGAGATGAAAAATCTTCATATCAACTATGTTTATTTCCCTCTTCCAGCGTTCAAAGCGATGGGACAAGGCCTTCTGCATGTACTTTTCCATGGGTGGATAGGGCAATTAACAAAGCTTTTATCTTATAATGGCCCACTTAAATTTTGATAATCCTCATGGATGGGCAGGGGGAACGATTCCAATGCCTGGGTTCACGAGTTCAGAGCAAACATTTTGCAAAGCTATAAAGAAAAACTTACATATTTTCTTATAGCATGGAATACTGACATTACAGGTGAGATAAACGCATGCAGCAACTTACAAGCATTTCATAGAGTCTGAACACTGAATACATTATTATAAGATAATACCTATTTTGAACAAAAAATAACATCTAGGTGAACTTATCTGGTCTTCAGCTAAGAGTTGGCAGTTCTTGTTTAAATGCCTGCAGCCTGGCATCTGGTTAATGGTGCAAATGCAGTTTTCCTCAAAGTTGATAATGGATACCTGCTTTTGTTATAATGAAAAGGGACTCTGTTTTTATAAATGTCACATGGATTATAGCTTGACAGATCAGTACAATACAATTTTACAAATATCTCTTTGTACATATAGAATTTTCACACGCAAAACTCTTCATCTATGTGCAGAGGATGAAATTCACCCCCGTTCAGAAGGTCAGCATAATGCCAATGTACTACTTACTCCTACTTAAGTCCTCAAATATGTAATAAAAATGGGGATTCTTTTGTTTATGAAATAATATAAATGGTTTTTCCTCCAATGGGAGCCATCAAACACATTTTAATGTCTTCTGCAAAATGTACAGAAATTATTTTGAGTTATTCTTTTTTATAAATTTTGGTCTGAACTATTAAATCCTGGAAGCTAAGTCATCCACAGATAGAAGCCACTTTTGAAAATTTGGGCATATTTTCTTCAACCTTTTTCCTAGACCCAGAAACATTTGCTGCTGGCTGACAACAGAATGGAGAGTACAGATGTTGGCAAAATCACTGGAAATAAATAATGTGACAAAAGAAGTTATCACATTAAAAGTCTAAGACAACTTAGATTGGGAGCTCTTTGGGGGAGGGACTCTTTTTTTCTGTTCTGTGTTTAGCACCTTACACAGTGGGGTCCAGTCCAGGACTGGGAATCTTAGGCATTATGGGTAATACAAATAATAACTAATAATAATAATTACAAAGTTTTGTGGGAACATCATGACAATTAAAATTGTTTCCATTAGTGTATACTTGCACGATTACAAATTGCTACATATGTGTATTAAAGGTCCAATCCTGCAAATACTTGCTATTGGGCATAGCACTAGCTATTATGAGTGGTCCCACTGAAGCCAACTCACAGTAGTCAGCATTATGCCCAGTGGCAAGTGTTTCCAGGATCTGCCCCTACTACTATGGAAGAAACAATATGATATTTTATTGCATTAATTGAAAAGAGTATGTTGTATAATTAACATTATATCATACAGAAACACAAGGGCAGAGTTAAGGTTGTATGTGAAATGTTCATTTTGTCATTTTCTGACTTTTGAATGCTTAAACAGGCCCACTCACTGTACACTTACTTGTAGACGCGCTTGGATGGAATATAAAATAGAGCGGTTGTCTTTTCTACTATGGGCCAGATCCTGGCCACTATTCCAGGTACTTTGTGACATTCCATCAGCGCAAAGCAGCTGGTCTTGTTCGCTTGAGGATTCTTCCTGTGCGGAAGTCTCCAGTAGTGTAACAGCTCCTACACCAATTCCCATAGTGGCCACAGTGTTGGGATCACTGATCGATCAAACAGGGTATGACAAGAGTTTCCCTATGCTCTAGTAATTTCTGGCTACTGTAATGATCCCCTACTGCTCTAGCTTATGCGAGGTACCAGACCAGCCTGGTACGTCACCAGCCGTACTATCAGGGGAACATAAATGTGGCTTAGTGGTAGACATCTTTGCTCCCCACCTCTTTGATTCTGCATTTAGTAAAGCTCTGTTCTGCCACAGAAGCTAGCCCTTAGTCATTAGTTGAGTCAGAATTCCAGTTAGTTTCTTTTAGTAGATCTGAGTGCAGAAGAGGTTATCATCCTACTCTACATACAGCTACCTGGATGAACACTATCTCATTCAAACTCATGACAGACTTGGCACCAGGTTGTAACTGAGCTATTGTACAATTTGAAAGACACCTCTACCTGCAAAGAAACTGTCCATGAAAAGTTTCATTGTATGAAGTTCAGCTAAATACAATCCATTACTCTAGAGGCTTACTGTTTCATTAGAACCACCTCCCCCTCTTATATTCTTTATCAGTGGTGGGAAGAAGTATTTCTAACTAGACAGGTCAAAGATCAGAGAAACAAACACTGATTCACTACTGGTGGAATAAATAGTAGTTTATAAATAGTAGTTCAATTGTGAATAATTAACCTAGGATGGCAAATATTATTTGTTCAATGAAGAATCTATCCAGAGTAATAACCACAAAACTCTGTTTATAATGGTGATAGCCTTTGTTCTCAAGTGGCCAAAATACCGTCTGCCTGGGGAATGGGCTGTGTCATTCACCCCTTAAGATGGTTCACTTGGAGACCTCACAGAGCAGATGGAGGATTTCAAGGGTCTGATGACTGACTTTTGAGATAGCTGGTGGATGTGATTGTTACTACAGAGGGCTCTCTTTCCCGTCTCCTTCGATCTTCACACAATAATATTTTGTGTTAGGATTAGACACAATAATAACAGAAGATATATACAAGCCACAAATGTGAAGTCAAACACTGGGGGCATTTTTGTTTGTTTTTTATTTGAATATGAAAGCCCCAGTGCTTTTGTAGCACAGGGGTGATAGAGATTCCCATCTGAAGTTGATTCCCTCTCTTCATCAGATCAGTTTCAAGTTATTAGAAGATACTTTTCTTGGGGGAGTCAGGAGGAGACAACTAAAAATGGGTCTCTTGATTTCTAGATTGTTACTGTGAAATAAGCAACTGTCACATTGAAATTCTTTTAATCATGGGTGTTTAGCTGATTATTCCTAAAAGCCTTTATTCATGAATTTGTCAGTTCAAAGGCACAGTAACTCTTTTTATAAAGCCTGATTTCCTGTAAATGGATAAATGAAATGGCTCTACTCCCAACATAGCTCAAAGCATCCTTTGATTTAAATGTTACAAGGAGACACTATGAAGTAAATAGCTCCTGTGATTCTGTGTAGCTTACACCCCACAAATTCTCTGATCAGTTTAGAAAGATTAGTGTTAATTACTTGACAGGGTCTGTGAACTTTTGGGGAAACCAGAAAAGTGGACAGTTTATTTTATTTTAATTGATTTGCGGTTGTTTTTCACATTAGTTTGCTAGCTATAATTGTGTTTGTTTTTCTAAGCTTTCCAATTGTATTTATTTACCAGTGATCCCTCAACAAAAGAGAGACCAAAAAAAAAAAAAAAAAACCCTCTAAAATTTTGTTTAGGTCTGGCCTTGGCAAAGGCATATATGCTGTAAGTGCAAAAATGTCAAATATGTAAAGGTTTTGATGCAGTTCTCTTAACCAAAGCAAATTTCAGTCATAATCCTTTTAAAAATATTACAGATTAAACTGTCAAGATGTAGCCACTGCTGCTGTGGTAGAAAAACATTGCCTTTCTGAAATTTCTCTTCTACATAATTTAGTTCTGCTGCATTGATTCTATACAGCTTTGCAGCTACTCTCTGTTTTGGCTAATTCTCAAGGATGAGTGCTCCAGTAGGCAGCTGCATCTCACTGATTAGTGTAATCACCTCTGTGGAGGCTCCACTGAATATGTATAAAATTTAAGGGGGAAGAAACTGTCATTGCCTTTCCCCTATTTCATTCCTTCCCTTCTTCCTGTCCCTCTGCCTCCAAGCTCTCCCCCCACACACTCACTCACTCACTCACTCTTCTTTCACTTGCTCTGAAAGAGATGGATGTCAAGATTTTGACAGAGTTTGGAAAATTGTCCTTGACATTTACGGTTTATAAAAAAAAAAAAAAAAGCAGCACTAAAAAGTGAAGAATTATAGAAGAAGCACAATAAATATTAAGTCTGCTTTGGTTGATGTTAATTTTGAAATGGTTAGTTAAGTGACAAGAAGTGAAGGGGAAGCATGGCTACAAATTGATTGGAGTATAGATGAAAGCCTCATAGCTCTAGGATATTAAGCGGAGGATATTCAGATGCTCCTAAGCATATTATTTTTAAACATATTTTTTAAATGTAAAAGGATCAAAGTTTTAGTATCTTCCATGAGATTTTGGTATTAAAGCTTAAATGTTTCACTTGTGGATAACAAGTGGCCCAATAATAAATTAATTGCAAAACCAGCAATTCTGCAGTTGTGATTTGTGGCAAGCAGACAATGTGGATTAACAGATACTCATGTGGGAGTGTTGCCTAGTAAGTACAGTAGACAATTGGAAGCCGAACCCCTGGTTCCATTACCACCTGACTCATCTTGTGTCTTTGGTAAAGTCATGTAACTATTTTTTATCTGGTTGCCAATCTGTAGAATGGGTACAATAATACTTACTTCCCTAGTGTTGCAAGGTTTAGTTTATATTTAGGAAGAGCTTTGAGATCCTCGGATGACAGGATCCAGTCCAACCTCCCAAAGTGCAAATTATTTTCACTAGAATTATTATACCTCAGGAAACAAATACATTTAGGCTGAAATTTTTCAATGATGCATAGGGGATTTTGGAGTTCAATTCACATTAATGCATCCAAATTATGTAGGCAGTTTTGAAAATCTCAGTGTAGGTTTTTTAATACTTTATTTCAAAAAAAGGAGTAAGTTTAAAATTACTATTAAAAGGATGCATTTTTACACTGGACTTGGTGGCTTTCAAAGACAAACACTCTTCTTACAGAAAATTTCTATAGACAGAAAGCTCTTACCTATATTTTTTAAAGGATTCCTTTCCATTTCAGATGCACCATATTGGAAAGCTGATTTAAGTGTGTATAACCATTGATTCAAAATGTATCTTGTCCATTGAAGAAAAGATGCATAATTTTGGATTTCTTGTGCATAAAATCAAAGTTGTAGCTCTAGCCTGCTGTGAATAAATCATACCCAATTAAGCTTCTAGTTCTGCTTTCAAATCAAAATCACAGCTAATCAAAAACATATCAAGTTAGGCGGAAATCAACTGAACTCAGATTTGTGTTTGTTCCTATTGTGTTGGAGGGAAACGTATTTACTAAGGAAACAGGGAGAGTTATAAGGTCAACTTGGTGCTCTACAAGTGATATGTGCTAGGAGAAATTAGTTTGATACCCAGATACTGTTTCTCATTCACCGACAAAGCTGCAGAGGTGTTTTAAACTCCCAAAGGAAGGCATATACCCCTGCTACACAACAACAAAACCTGCTGGCTTTTCAAGTGTCTAAAGACAGGTTTCAGAGTAGCAGCCGTGTTAGTCTGTATCCGCAAAAAGAAGAACAGGAGTACTTGTGACACCTTAGAGACTAACAAATTTATTAGAGCATAAGCTTTCGTGGACTACAGCCCACTTCTTCGGATGCATATAGAATGGAACATATATTGAGGAGATATATATACACACATACAGAGAGCATAAACAGGTGGGAGTTGTCTTACCAACTCTGAGAGGCCAATTAATTAAGAGAAAAAAATTTTTTGAAGTGATAATCAAGCTAGCCCAGTACAGACAGTTTGATAAGAAGTGTGAGAATACTTACAAGTCTCTAAAGTCTTTCTGCTTGGAAGATAATCATGCTACAAAAATGCACAAGGTTGCAGCTAGAGAGGAGGATGTTTATAAAAAGGAGGATGAGGAGGAAAGAAACTTTTATAACACACCTTCTTCTAACATCTTCATCCAAACCTTGAACACCCAGTCAGGTCCTCCTGTGTAGAAGTTTGGATGAGGTTGTACAAAAGGGGACAGTGTCATACGGTGGTTTTGTGCAGTATTGAAGAAACACTTGGTATTAGAGAGCAGTGCTAGAAACATAATACAGAAATGAAAAAACTGAATCTAAATGTCAAGCGTATGATGGGAAAATCAATTCAGTAAAACCATTGAGCCTTAAGTGGCACCTATCTTTGATTTCCTTTTTCTCCTACGTTGAGCACCTGGTCTCCAACAGCTTATGTTTAAGGGATTTTTCAGGTAGGTGCTTGGCAACCAGTTTGGCCTTTGCAGGGAATTGCATTGTGCATAATGGACATGGCAGCTGTCTCGCAGCTCACCAACAATAACAACCAGCAGCCAGCCAACCACTGTGAGAATTCTTTTCACAAAGGAGCCATTTCCTAAACACTTCTAAGGTACCATTCGAAAATCCTCTCTGAAATGAAAGTTTGCAAAGCAAATGCATACAATGAGCTCAAAGATGCAAGTTTTGAATATATCTTTATGGTAACATTTCATTACAGAGGTTTGTAGGAGGTCTGGTGTGTGTTAGCCAGTTACTGACTTCAATGGATATTTGTATAAATTACCAGTTGTGGTGCAGCTTCTGGATTTTAAAACACACCTCCATCTTAAGCTTTTTTTCTTTATAGTTTTTTAGTTCTTGCTTTGATGATTTTATCTGATACATGATGAGGAGCAGAAAGTTCCTGAGATAAGGGGACTCTCACCCATTCAGGGCTTTGAAGGTGAGCTTGAGCGCTTTGAAATGGACCCACTGGCAGCCAATGTACCATGCAAGATACTGGTATGAGGTATTCATACAGTCAGCTCTGCTTAGAACAAGGGCTGCTGTATGCTGCACTATCTAGCTGCAGCTTCTGGGCCCCTAGTATTAATTCAAGGGGGAAAGAGTTATATTTGTATGAGGATAATAAATATGTGGGTTGTGGTTCGTAGATCTACTTCCTAGAGGAATGAACACAATAGCTGAACAAGCCAAAGGTGAGAGACATCCCTGTCTGCTGTTACTCCCTGGGTATCTAGAAACACTTGAGTTGTGAAGCATGATTTTGCATCTGTGTGCCACTTTGATCCAGGTAACAGACTCCTGCAGAGGAGGGGCAGGTCACCTTTTCAGCTAGTTCCTCAAAATGCTGCGCTCTTCCCAACTCATATAACTTCTGCCTTTAGCCTGCAGCTCTTCACCCTTTCCCCACCCCCACTCCCCTTATTCAAACACTGGATCACTAGGGAAATTACAGAGTGCACATTTATTAAGATGGGGCATAGAGCTAAGTGTCATCTACATACTGATGGCAACATCAGAGCCTGTAGAATCTTTCCTGATGGCCTTAGGAAGATCATGAATAAGAGAAATGATAGTTCCTGTGGGATTCATCATGTGAGGGTCTTTGAGGGAAGAGGGAATAATTTCATCTGAAAGAAGAGAGCAGAGTCAGGTCTTGTAGATGTGTAAGCAGCACCTCGCAGTCCATGGTGTCAAAGGCTGTCACATGGTCCAAGAGAGCTCACATTCACATTTGGCCTCTACATAGTTCTGACTAGGTCATAGCCACGTCCAGCTCTTTTCCGCAAGATGAAAGGTGCTAAGATGCAAAACCTTTGAAGGACAGGAAGGGGAAGGGTAGCATGGGAGAAGAGAACCTCAGCTCTCCAAGCAGGACATGACGGGCCCTGCTAGCAAAAAAGATAAGAATCTGGCTTAAAATACACTGCCTGAAAGCCAGAAATTCTGAGCCAATGTGAACCTTGGACAGTATGCTTCATTCAGAGACTTACCACACTGAGCACCAAGAGATATGACAAGTGAATAGTACAAAGAGATGACATTCTTTGACATAAAAATATGTCAGCATACTCTTTGGTTACCAATATAAACTGTTTCTATTTTCCCATTAGTTTGAAGACATATTTGAAGTTTTCTTAATAAATATCAGTTTTAATTTCATCTTTTGTGTTAAGTACAAATGGAAGTCCCTCTTGCCAAATGCTCTGGAGAATTGTCGTGTGTCACATGTCAAGGATTTTTACTATTACCCTTTTTCTTCTTCCTGAAGCAAACTTGCTTAGGGACGAAGCTGTGTAAAGGGGATCAGTGGGTGGTTGTACTTTTGAAAGGAAATTGATCCTTCCCAATAAGTTGGTCCAATAAAAGATATTACCTCATCCACCTGGTGTCTCTTTCTCCATTCATGTAATACTGCATTGTCACAGATTTTATGAGAGCCTCTCTGTTGAGGAGAGCTAGATTCTTGGTGATTGCCTGTTTTTTGCAGCTATGTATAAACATATTGAGTGTGCAGTGCTTAACTACCTCACAGGGATATTGTAAGACTTAATTACATGTTTGTAAAGTGCTCTGAAATCCTTTGATGAAAGGTGCTATGTAAGTGCAAAGGAGTGTTATTACTATTATTTATTACTTCTAGGCACAATAGTCTAATTCTTGTAGTTTTTAGGGTCCATGTGAAAATGACCCCAGTCCTCTCCCAGTCAGGATCTACAGTGTATAATTTAGGATATTAGGATTTTTCCTGAAAACAATCCAGTAGGATAATAAGGATCTTTCATTGAAGGAAATGCTAAGAATGAATGGAAATTTTTACTTCTAAATATGCACTAGGTAACATGATGCATCACAAAGTTAATTTGGGGAAAATATTTAATTTAATCAATCTTTATAAGGTTACCTTTATACACATGTATTTTCTCTTGAGTTTATCTTCATCATCATAGTTGTATTACTATTAAGCGTGTTATATATTGTAGCTAATCAGAAAAAAGTTCATTGGTTAAACTGGAGACCATCTTTTTAATAAAGAAAGCTTGTTGTGCTTGTTCGAAAGCTGCGTTCTTGTATGCTTGTACGTTCTTGTACGCTTGTATTCCCGTGGGTAGTAATTGTACTAGAGAGTGAGTGAGTTGTTGTATGATTAGAGGCCATCGTTAGGAAGCACACAAAAATAGAGAAGCAAATTGAGAAAAATAGAGAAGCAAAAAATCCATAAACCAGAAGCACAGTGTGACCTGGTTCTTGGTACCCTGTCAGTTCCTGCAAAGTAGAGCATTGATTGGACAGCAAACAGTCATTTTAGGAAGCGTGTTTGTGTCGCATTCTGATCTTTAGAGACTACTCCCACCTTTTCATGCTCTCTGTATGTGTGTATATATATCTCCTCAATATATTTTCCATTCTATGCATCCGAAGAAGTGGGCTGTCACCCATGAAAGCTTATGCTCAAATACATTTTTTAGTCTCTAAGGTGCCACAAGTACTCCTGTTCTTTTTGCGAATACAGACTAACACGGCTGCTACTCTGAAACCTGACATTCTGAGCTTTGCATTTCTGAATGGGATCTCCAAAGGCTTGTAGCATAATTGGTACATGGCAGAATGGGTGTGTAGTTTTATGCATTTGACTGTTTGACTATTGCTTGGTCAATGCCACTCTGCAGTTATAATGCCTCATGCATGTGGTTAACTAGCAACCACCAGAATTTTGTTTACTGTAATGCCCAGTGGTGGCTGAGGGAGCCCCCAAAATTGCAGTTTAAAAAGGGATGGGAGGAAGACCCTAGCATGTACTTGTCACAGCTCACTTGAGTAAATTCTGCAAACAGGCTTACTCTCCTCCCAATCCCTTAACCGCCATGACATCCACACACTCAGAGGGGTGATGAATACTACTGTTCAAATAAACTCCATTCTCTATGCACTAATTACAGTACTCAGTAAATTAAACCCTTTAATGCCACCTAGTGACATATTGCTATTATTACAAGCTATTATATGTTCCTGTTATTTATTGTACACTGCCAACATATTTTATTTTTAATAATTAGGGAACACATTTCCCTTGGTGGTGGTGAATATAATCTTGAATGATCAAAATGTTGGTATTAGAGATAATATAAAATACTCTTTGTAGAGATATGTAATCTCCTCGGGGCTATTTCATGTAATTGTATTTGCATGCAAAAGGTGTGGGATAACTGAAAGCTGTTGAAGATCCCTATGGGCATCAATGTAATTTTAAATATTGGGTTTGCTTATATATTATTTCCTCTGAAAAACTTCTTAGGGATTTACTCTTTCTTATGCCCTAGACTGCTTCACTTAAATTGAATCATACAAGCAAAGATAGTGACAGGCTAACCACAGGGGCGGTTGAATCAAAGTAGTATTTTAGTGTGACCTGGTTTTGTATTGCATGCTAGTGCAAGTCCACATGTTGTTCAGCCAAGCAATGTTTGGCATAAATCTGGGGTGGTGGGAATGCTACACCATTCAGGCTCCAGCCTGAATGCTGATAAATAGTACAGCAGCCTCAGGACTAATGTAGTATATGCAGCTGCCAGTGCTCTTCAGATACTATTAGGACAGCCAGGAATTAGATGGACAGAGAGATGCTCCACTCAGACCCATTTTTTCCTTGCCACACTGGCAGCTGGGGCAGGGAGTGAGTGATAGCCACAATGATGTACCATATCACCACAGGAATGCCCTATCTGAGGTAATCTTCCAAGGGTCAGATCCACCAGGCCGTATTATCCCTAAATATGCAGTGTAGCTAATAAATACCAAAGAAAAACATAAAAATTGTTCATAGTCCTATTGAGAATAGAGGGGATTTGTGCCTATCAACGTCTGTTAAGAATTGGGCTTTTTTTTTTAAAATGAATACAGTGTAATTATAGGCAGTAATAAAGATTTCTTCTCCATATACGAATAGCATTGATCATGTAATTTGAGAGCTTTGGAAGAAAGATAGCTTTGATTGATTTTTGTTTTACTTGGACTATGTAGTCTCACCAGATGAAATCTGGAGCTTTGACTTATAAGTAAAACTCCATTAGCATTTATAGGTGAAACCCCAGTGACTTATCATTTTGCCCTCATATACCCCATATCTAAATTTGTTCAACTCCTGTACATATATGTCGCAAAATTTGTCAGTTACTGAGGAGATAAAGGTGGGTTACCTTGCTCACAGGTCCCCAGGAGGAACCCTGTTTGTCTGGAGAGGATTTTAAAACATATTTGTCACCAGTGGTTTCCCTGAAACACATTTTGACATGTCCTTGAGTTATCGCTTTGATCAACACATTGGGTAGTTCCATTAACTGTAAACTGGGTCCTATAGGATGAAATATATCAGCTGGCTAGAACCTGCCAATAGTTTTGTCTCCTCACAGGCTGCTTATCCAGGTTTTTCGTCTTTGTTCATATATTCAGAAAAAAAAAGAACATTTGCCAACTGGGGCAGAGACTGTTTCATGAGGCTTACCTAAGAGCTCCCACACTACAATGAAGTGCTTTGTCAACCAGCCAGCAGTGAAATGACTCCTCATAATCAGGTTGAAATAATAATTGTGAGTTGTATGACAACAGTCCTTTGACCATAATACATTTATCATAAAGGTTCACTGGAGAGAACCTATTTGGGCATGTTATTTTGCAAATAGCTTTAGAAATACTTTAAAAAGTACACTTGGAGGACATTGAACGCTGTCATTCATCGATAGCTGCAATGACTGTTGACCTGTCCAATCTGCAGCAGGGCTTGTTAACAGAGTTATAGCAAGGTTTCAGCTAGGACTGTTCAAAAGAAAATCCTTGACCATACTGGAGCAGCAAACAACCACAAATTATGCAGGTAGGCAATTGCAGCGTACTTGGACCTACCATGTTCACTCTAGAAATTAGTCTGAAGTGTCTTACTTACAGTCCTTGAACTTTACAATTGCTTCTGTCATACCGGAGGGTGGATCTCACCTACAGGAAATCAAAGTTACTGAATAGAATGTACCTTACGTAACAGGCAGCACAGTGAAATTTTAAAGATTCAAGACTTAGCTATTAAACTGTGCATGAAGAGAGTAATATTCCCTCATCCTAACCTCAAACTACCCACAAGAATCAGTTTATGGTTTATATTCTCATCACAGGGCTGCAAAAAAATTCAGGTGAAAGGAGCTTCAGAAGCTGTGCATATTTATGGAGATGGTACAATATTATAACCCTTAATGTCTCTGTTTACTGATTAAAATATATTAGAGGGCCTCTGTCAGGACAGTTTAGGCCAAATTTATGATTTATACAAATAGCTTTTACAAATATCAATAAAAATGTTATATATAAAAACAGCTCATTTTAATGGATTTCTCTGAAATCTGTGTATGAAAACTGTTCATTGTAACCTGTCATTTTCTCTTACAATGAAACCAAACAAATCTAAATGTTTTTGTTTCTCAAGGTGCATTTACTTTCCGGGGAGGAACTAAATGACAATAGTAAAGGGCTTTTGGTTTCAAGCCATGTCGTGACGTCCCAACTCACAAATCACAATCTGTGCTCTGCAAGAGCATGCACCACCAGGACTGGGCATGTGTTTATCCTTGGCTTAGTTGGGCTCTTTTCTTGCTTGCTTTCTGTAACGTGCTGATTTAATATATTTGTGAGGAGTATAATAAAGCCTAAGTCTATAACAGTTGCTTAATTAACTTAATTTGCATAGGTTTAATAAGTTCTGACTGCACTTTACTTTTGACTGTAAATGACACTCAAAACACATGGGACTTGATTTTGTTTTCACTCCATCACTGATATAATGCCATAGAATTCAGTGGAGGTACTCCTGATTTACATCAGTGTACATGAGATTGGGATCAGGCCCAGTAATCACTTCTCCTTGGTACTGATGCCCTTTGGAGTGCCCCATAGGGCAATGAGTTGGTGGCTCTAATGCAGAACTCTCCAATTAATTTTGAATTGCAACATCATATACTATACTTGTCATCCAAATGACAAAATACTTGTCATTCAAAGAGCTAAAGTCTCTAACAATACTTATTGCCATACCTGAACCTAATGGCAATATATGCAGCTAAAACTGGCTAATTGTCCACAGTTTTATATTTCATACAAGAACAACCTGGACAAAAAAAATGTACTACAGTATAAAGAATTGTACTCTATTGCCAGTAGGGGGCAATCTTGGCACAGAATTTGTACACAATTCTTGCTTTCCTCCTCATTCCCTCTCTCTGCCCTCTCTCCCCCTCCCTCCCCCCCATTCTTTTGTGTGGAAAATCATATTAAACAAGAGGCAAAAAATAGTTTTATAGTGGAGTCATCATCAAATATGTCTAAATCAGGCACAATTAATAGTTGATTTCAGCATGATTATTGTTACAAATGCAGATTATACATCCTGCATTCTGTTCTGTGATCAACAATAATTATCCAGAAATGCTCCATCTCCTAGTGTTGCTAATATATATGTCTGTGCTGCTGGAAAATAACAGTTAAGTATTGTTTATGGTAAAGGTAGTAACCTCTGAATTATTCATTGCCATGTGGCTGGCTGGCTTTTCAGAGTCCCTTTGCCCTTTGGCTTTGCTTGGGTGAATATTTACAGTAAGTCTTTTAGGCTAATGTTAAAGAAAATTAAATTTCTTGATTGGTTGTCACTAGAGCAGTAATCGGCTGCAGAGTTCTGAGAAAGAGGAGTTCCCTTCCCAGCCCCCCTTCAACAGCTTTATATTAAATGTCATCCTACAATGTGTTAGCACAGAGACTAACTTTTAAAAAAAATGAAACAAGAAAACTGCCAATTTTAATTCAAACCTCCATTACATTTCTCACAATGTATTCAATTAAGAATCTATAAAACGTATTGTAGTAGAGTCTTCAGCATGCTCAGTACGCAGCACAGCTGCAAAACTTCATTCCTGAGGCAAACACCAAGCAGGCAGAACAGCAAAAAGAAAGAAAACAACAGTGGGGTATAGCCCAGTAGCAGTGATCCTTTCAATGGGCTTGAGCAGTCCTTAAATAGCATGCTGACTGGATCATGCATTGAGCTTTGCCTCAGGCACTTAAATACCTTAACTGGCAATCATTGCCTGAGTCAGAAATCTCCAGACTCCCTCTCTGCTTCATGTTTCAATTTTGAATGCTCTTATCAACTTTATGGGCCATAAGAACATATTGAGAACATGCAAAGAGTGGCTCAGAATAGACAGGGATGGCAGAGCCTTGTTCATGCCGTAAGCAACAGTTGAAGAATTTAGATTCAAATTATCAACCTTTATTTCTTTAGTAGTGAAAAATGAAAAGGTATTAACTATGAAAGACACTCACATGCACATTATGTATATTGTGTATATATAAGGTGTGTTTGTATATATAACTGCATGGTGCTATGATGGGGGGTTCATTTCAGCTATTACTGATATTTATAATATATCCCTGTAGATGTACATTGTGCATTACAAAATGTCAGGGTCCTTGCTCCAAAGAGCTTCCTTGGTCTGGTCTACACACAGATTTTGTTCTGCTGTAACCATGATAGCTTGTGGTGTCAGATATATACTTATCCAGAGAGGTATGTTGGTAGAACCCCTCGTGCGGATGCAGCTATACCAGAATAAAGGTCCTTGATACCAGTATAGCTCATTCCTCTTTCCATACATGAATAACCTATACCAGAATAAGCCTGTTTATACAGTATACCTGCATCCACACTAGAGGGGGTTGTATTGCTTTTACTGTACAAGTTGTACAACTTTGTAGTGTAGACAAGGTTTAAGAGGCTGATCCTTCAACTCTCAGTCATGGCAGTAGCCCTAGTTCATGCCAATTAGCCTCATTAGTTGCAGTGAGACTACTGGCATAAGTACAGGCTACAGCACTGAATGCAGTGTCAGACAAATACAGTACCAGAGATTACGGTTCAGATGTGTGGGGGGAATCAGTGTCAAAATGCTTCACAAAAGGCCTGGGTTTAGAGGAGAGAGGTGGCACATATCACACAGGAATTGGGAGACTGTTTTGAGTATAAGAGGCCTTTGCACCATATTCCTGTACTGGTTCTTTCCTTCAGCCAATTATTTCTTCTACGCTTTTCCCAGCTAAACCCATTTCTTCACTCCTGATTTCTTCTTCTCTTCAGCGGTGATCCCTCTGACTGACTCTGAACACAAGTTACTGCCTTTGCACTTTGCGGTTGATCCTGGGAAAGACTGGGAGTGGGGGAAAGATGACAATGATAACACCAGACTGGCCAGGTAAGAACTCTCTGTAATCTTAACAATAATATGTCTTGAACCCATCAAGCCTGATCTATGTTCTGGGACACTCACTATTAGAGAGCTTTATTGGGGAAAAAGAGGTGGGTGGTTCTCAACCTGACTAACATGCCGTGAGCTGCAGTTAATCTGAACAATGCAAATTCTCTCCTGCGGTGAAGTGTGAGTATTGATTTTCCTTGGAGGTATTTTTAACTAATTAGTCATCTGTTCTCTTTCCTCTGTTTTTCTTCAGCTTGATTCTGTCTCTGGAGGCAAAGCTTAATCTCCTGCACAGCTACATGAATGTAACTTGGATACGCATACCATCTGAAACACGGGTAACCCTTCCCCCTGTCTAAACAACAGAAGAGAAATAAGCCACAACAGGGCGTATGAACACGCAGAGATTGCAGGGTTCGGCTACCTGCCTTGTGCCACCTCAGGAGTGAACCAATAACCGATAAAGGCACACAGCCTGGTGTAGCTCACTGATTTTGGAATACGGCTTGTAAATTTTCCATCTCATTTTCTTTAAAAACACACACACATACACATACACACACAGCTGCATGGCTGTTTTTGCAGCATGCACTCCACTTTGAAAAGTAGTTTCTAGTAAAACTCTACTATTTGGAATTATTTTTCTCTAGTTTGTTTGTTTAATTCTCTCTTTATTTTTAAAGGTTTCCTGAACTATTTAGGCCCTTCTCTGCATTATGCTCCCATATTCCCAGAAGGTCAGCTGCCCTTTCAGCAGCATTTTACTGTCTAAAAATCCAATTTCAACTCAGTTTCTCTTATAAGAACTAAATTTGGACCACTGGATAGCTCATAGCTCCACTTTTACATTAGAAAGTGCCTGACAGGGCCACAAACTGCTGCTAAAATGGCAGCCTGGCACCTTGGGAGGAGGAAGCTATTTAAAATGGTGCACAGCTGGGACCTCATCGCTGAATCTCTCTCACACAATTCCCATGCAAATCATATTAAAGGAGATGGGGGTTAATCTAGTGTCAAAAAGTTGATGGGCGAGGACAAAGGTAGTTAGGCACCCAGCTCAACCGGGGGTTGAAAAGAGAAATTGAGGGTTCAGGGGAAACAGCGAAGGTCTGCAGGAGAAAAAATTAGTTTTACAAGGTGCAGTGTATGTTCATTGAAGGCACCACTCCTAGTAAAAGACTTCCAGACCCTTTCTTTCCTCTGTCAGCTCCAATTCCTCCTACATACTCTCTGCCCATCCCTTTCATTAACAGATCCTCATTTCATCCCATTGTTCGTGAATCATGTCTGGTCCCATTGAGGTGTTACCTACCACCTCCCCTTTGCTTCCACTGAATTAATCTGTCTGGATTAATTATTATTATTATTGTATTAGCTGACAGGCTTATGGGCTGGCTTTTCATTCTTCTGCAATGTGGGGTGGACATTGTTTTATAAAGCAACCGTGAACCTCGTTTTTAACTGAACTGAAGAAAACTCCTAGAGGGAAATCCTGGCCCCATTGAAGTCACTGGCAAAATTCCTATTGATTTCAGTAGAGCCAGGATTTTATCCTTAGTGTTGGAGAAGATGATAAATTTGTCCTTGTTCTTGCATCCAATATTCATCTGTAATATAATGTGTATAAGGATAGAGTACTGCTGTGCCTTCTGTTGTTTGTATGGGTGTCTTTGATTCAGTGTCTATACCAGAGAAGTAGAGCCAGTTCTTATTGAGTCACAATGTATAAGTAACTCTGCTGAGAGCATAATGTTGTCTCACTTGTGCTTTTGCACATCTAGATAGTAATAAACTAATTATTGACAGGTTTATTTTGGATGGGCAGAATGGCATAACTCATAGTAATTCCCCAGCAGAGCTGAAACTTTTCCCCGATGGAATGAGGGTGAAATTGCCCCTTTTGCAGAGGGCATATAGGTGCTGTGCTGGGGGTGCTGTCACATTCCCTGGGTTGAAGTGGTTTCCAATATATACAGAATTTACAGTTTGGTTCATTGGTTCTCAGCACCCCTACTATAAAAGTTATTCCAGCACCCCTGGGGCTAGTACAAGCATATGCACCACTTAAGCCTTATTTTGAGGACTTAATTGAGACATAGTCCCAGTATTGGCTTTTTGCACAGGGATGAATTTTGCTTTGAAGGATTATGGTTAGTTAAACTTCTCATATTTGCTGTTTGGCAGATGTAAAGACCTGGTGCTTCCTGGTGCTGAACATGCTCAATATCCATTGTAGTGAGTGAGTGGTTTGGGCGCTCATCATCTCACAGGATCAGCCCTCTACGTTAGCAAGAGTTTCACCAAAGAGGCCAGCTGTTGCAGTAGTTTTAGAGTCTCTCTTTCCCAGTTCCAGAGACTTATTTTTATCCCAGTAGTCACAAATGAGCTTATGATCTCAACTTAGACCCTAATGAACACTGGTCTCTATCCCAGACAGGTCTCACAATTTAGTATGATTTGCAGCATCTGCTCCAGGGAGGCTCAGAATTGAGAGGGTAGGGGTGTTGCCAGCTAGGACTGAACTGTATTCATAGTTTGGGAACCTTGCAAGTCACTTAACTGTTATTTTCATAGCATTTGCTAGTGCTGTTATTGTCCGGCTTCCATGAATCCCCATAAAATTATTATAGCAATGTACCTTGAGAATGGGGTGGTAGCCTCGCTACCACAGAGCACAAACTGGGCAAATATGTCACGTATGAGAGAGGGAGTGCAGATTTGAACTAAGTGTTAATGTTGCTCTTCAGAACAAAATTGACACTAAGTTAATAGTCTTGCAGAATTGTAGTTAAATTTACTAGTCCTGGCATAAAATCAGTTACCAATCCTTTACCTTGACGGTGATGATAATGAAGAACTTTACTCTCTCACCCAGCAAAAAATGTCACTTACTCTCAACAAGTGGGTGAGTAGAATTTTGCAAATTAGAATGAACATGTGCAAGTTTGAAAGCTGCAAGAATTTTTAGTGTCCCATTTGGGATCCTTTTGTAACTATATTCTGTACAAACTGTTGTGTAGTTTCACCTTCAAGCATGAACCGGAACTCAGATTTCCAAATAAATGTTAACTCTTCCGCATTTTGTGATTGACAGTAGTGTATTTTTTTTATAAACTAATATTGTTGCAGAATATACACTTATCCCTGAAGTAATATACCTTCTGTTTTGTTCATTGTAGGCCCTGTAGGCTACAAAGGTTAATTAAAACTTAACTTTAAAATAGCTCTGTGTAGATTTAAAGCTACAAGTTAGAGCAATTTGATGGGGGATATAAAACATAATCCTTGTGTAAAACTGATTTTATTCTATCTAATCATAACTAATTTTCCCTAACAGGCCCCTTTGGCCCAGCCAGAATCGCCCACCGCTTCAGCAGGGGAGGATGTTCAGTCTCTGGCCGACTCAATGGACTCAGACCGAGATTCCATCTGTAGTAATTCAAATGGCAGCAATGGCAAAAATGGTAAAGAAAAGGAAAAAGACAAACAGAGGAAAGATAAAGACAAAAACAGGACGGATTCAGTTGCCAATAAACTTGGAAGCCTCAGTAAAACTCTAGGAATTAAGCTGAAAAAGAATATGGGTGGGCTGGGAGGGCTAGTGCATGGGAAAATGAGCAGAGCAAACTCAGGGAATGGGAAGAATGGCGACATCACAGAAAAAGTCAAAGAGAAGAAGGCGAAGTCTCGCAAAGGGAGCAAAGAGGAGTCCGGACAGTCTGCAAGCACGTCTCCATCTGAAAAGACAACTCCCTCTCCTACTGACAAGGCGAGCATTTCACCTGCCGAAAAGATAAACACAAAATCCCTCTCTGACAAACAGTCTGACCCGTGGAAATACAGCACTGATGTAAAGCTCAGCCTCAACATTTTGAGAGCTGCCATGCAAGGAGAACGCAAGTTTATTTTTGCTGGCCTTCTTCTGACTAGCCATAGGCATCAGTTCCATGAGGAGATGATCGGCTATTACCTGACCAGTGCCCAAGAGCGCTTCAATGCCGAGCAGGAACAGAAGCGAAAGGAGGCTGAGAAAAAAGCTGTTCTCAATGGGTCATCTTGCAGGAAACTGGAGCAAGAAGCATATTCAAAAGAAAAGTTAGAATCATCTCCTCAGGACAGGGCATCACCAGTCTTGCCTCAAAGCCATACAACTCAACTGGTTTTAAAGTTTAAAGATCGCACTAGTCCCACTCCAGGGTCATTTTCTTCACCAAGTAATAGTGCTAAGAAAAGTGGACCCGTTCCGGTATCTGCCCACTATAGCCATACTCCACCTGTTCAAAGGCAAAGCGTTATTCATTTGCATGATGTCAACTCCAAGCCATCAAGCTTCCAAGATGATAGCTATAAGCCAGTGGTTGGCACCTTAAAAACATGTGCCACTTATCCCCAACAGAATCGATCACTGTCTTCACAGAGTTATAGCCCAGCGCGGATATCAGGTATCCGTACAGTGAACACAGTGGAATCACTGACCTACGCCATGCCTACCGACCACAAGTCACAGACATTTACAAATGGGTTTAATACCGGTGATATTAGAAATTGCTTAGAATATGCTGATGAGGAGGCTCCTCAGACCTGGTTGAACAATGATAAAAACCGAGGCAGAAGCACAGTTTCCCCAATATATTCCATCCAGCAGAACCGCTGCAAGAAAGAGAACTGTTCCTTTTATGGTCGTCCTGAGACTGAAAATTACTGCTCATACTGCTACAAAGAGGAGTTAAAGCGTAGGGAGAGAGAAAGTAAAGGCCACCGGCATTGAGGATTGTGAGGATCCTTCCCTGACTACTTAGGTTAAACATTTTCTTACTTGCAAAGTAAATAGCAATGGATTATGGAAAAAGGAATCCTGAAAAGGGAATGATGGGTAAATAATGTCTAGCTTGTCACTTTTCTGGGGCAGTGCAGAAATAAGAGGATTAATTTATCATAAAGAATTTATTATTTTCCATTTTGTCAGTGTCTTTTTTACATACACTGGTAAGCTGAAAGGTTGTTTACTCCTTTGTCAGTGCTGTGTATATGTTTGGTCAAAAATGTACTAATGGTGCCTGAATTTACACTGACATCACTCAGGTAGTAGAATGACAGGGAAAAAGTCATAATACTGGAGATGTGGTATTGTAATAGGATAGTATCTGCCTCATATACATTTGAAATTCTATAGCCATCATAGGGGTGATTTTTTTCTCAATAGAAAGTAAATTTTTCATAGCCCCTTTTTTTAGAAGAGTAGTCATTTTGCATACTGCAAATTTTTAACATAGTGACATATTACATTACTGTAAACATTTTGTATTCATTTAGTGTGAAACGCAGTGTCTCCAGAAATATGTGAATGAAGGTCTGGATTCATGAGGACTGAATCTCCTCATAAGCATGGGTGCTTGCGGATTTTTTCCTCCCAGTTCAGTAAAAATCTGAACTAGTCAATCCATTTGTTAATTGGTTGTGAATTGCAAGACAGATATTGGACATTGTTAGAAATATACTGTGGCCCTATTACATGCAAGATTTTGTATGACACACAAATCCCAGGAAATAATCTTAGTCACATGAATTTCAGCAGCATTTTTATGGCTGTGAAGGTGGGGAGAAATCTATAAAAACTACCTTAAAGGACTTCCAGAACTTGCTCACCAGCCAGAATTTTTTGCCACAGTCTAGGGCTGGATGAACTGTTCAGCACAATAATATGTTGCACAAATTTAATTCCCCTATCCACAATCTGACTTCTTTCTGTTATTAATTTGCTCATTGTCCAAAATTACTGGATGAATGGTTATTGTGAAAATACTTCCATCTAAGCACTACTTGCACTCTATTTGTTGCAACTGTTGTTTTGAGTCTTTTGGACTCAATGACACCCTCCCCCCCCCCACCACCACCACCACCACCACACACACACACAAAGAGTTTTTAAGATATCTGTGCAAACACTTCCAGCATGAATACTCACGCAAATGCAGATTTGTGCAAGTCTTCATATCCAAATATTGACATAGGTATTTGTGACACTTCCTTTCCCCTTTAGGAATAAAGTGTTGTTCTAATGGACGTTTGTGAAAAGCAGATAGAGGGGGTCACAAATACCATCAAAATACATTTGTGGTTCTTATTCCAACAAGTTTTCCTGAATGTTAATTGCAGTTTTCATGCCACCAACCAATGCAAGTATGGCAATAAAACAAACTCAGATTTTTAATATTGATACACTTGTAAACAATGGCTGATTTTTCTGTCTGTCTACATTCATGAACAATAGCTCATTTCCTGCAGGTAGACAGAAAAGCACTTGCCTTCAGGACTCTCTTTGCTAACAGGTAATTCTCTGCCATTCTCAGGATCATGAGTCCAGTTTTATTCAAGTATTGAACAGCATTTTTCCTGGGCCACAAGTGGCTCAGGGCCTCTTCTCACCGTACATACTCAGATCTTACATGTGTGTAGCTGTTAATTTGAGTACAGTTGCTCCTATTTAGCACGGTTGTAAGCTCAGTCAGTCCCTTTGGCCCTGATTCAGCACATACTTAAGTCCATTCATTTTCAGGAAAGCATTTAAACATGAGTCAGAGCCCCCTTGAAATCAGTGGGACCTTGGCCCATTCTTAGTGTTAAACACATATTTAAACTGTTTGCTGAATCAAAACTTTATTGACATTTTTATTAATGAATCACCCCCCTATAAAGGTGAATTTGTGAAAAATTGATGGGCAATACCTAGCTAGCTCTTTCATGAATTCAGATCTGTATTGAACGGATATCCATTTTTTCATGAAGGGAACATGTTATCAAGCTGAATGAGTTATTAAAGCTCCCTTTATTGTCTGACTCCCCCTTGTGAAGCCCAGAAGCATGTTCTTGGTTTTGTATGCTGGTACACAGAGTCTTTTTTGGTTAGCTGTGGTGATTGAGTATATGTTCTACTTGCCAAAGAAATCTGTGATTTCAGATCACCTTACAACAAATCAGACATACTTGATTGCATTCGTTATAGAGAGAGAGACAGAAAAACAGAAAGGACAAAATTTCATGAAGGAAAGAAATATTAAATAATTATTAGAGTAGCAGTAGCATTTAATATTCCTATAAATGCTTCTGTATAAAGTTAAACTTGAGAAAACTGCACTTAGCATCCAGTTGCTCCTGGCCATTTATTTGATTCAGCTGCATCCTCTGAATAGGAAGAAATGTGGTCACTGCGCATACTTAAAAAATACCTAATTTACTTGTTTTAAGTTTAAAAAAAATAATTCATTTAGGAAGGTTTTAGATGCAGTACTCGTCAAAATAAGAGGTTTACAAAGTCAATATTTACAGAACTAATTACTATAGTCTAAATTACTTAATAGATTGACGCTTACCTAGAATATTTTGCAAAGTGTAATTGATCTGCTGAATAATAACACAATTGTGTCAGCATACCCAATCTTCACAATACCCAATGTCATACTTAGTTTCCTGATAATTTTTCATAATTTATTTCTTCAATTATTTAAAATAAATCTATTGTGCGATGGTAGTGCTATTTCGCAGCCGCCCCTTTCCTCAGTTTCTTTAATAACTTATTGGGCCTTACTAAATTAGCTCAACACACGGTTGCCCTCTTATGAGAACTTTTTCCCAGCATCCCCTTCTCATACTGTCCCTTTACATTTGGTAAAGATAAGCAGGTGCAGCCCTAAAGTGGCCATTTTGCAACTGGCTGCTGCTAGCTATATCTTCCTCCCCTGCTCGTGAGTCTTCTTTATTCCTGTTATGCATGCACCCAGTGTTCCATATCTGATTCCTGAGCAGAGCTGACACTTATTCCCATTCGCTGCTAGTATTTATTTTGTACTAGCATGGTGCTTGGCACTCTGCACTCCAAACACATAAAGACAGTGCCTGCTCTGATAAACTTATAACATAAGGACTCAATCTGACAAACACTATGGTACACACGCCCTTTGAACTGAATTTGCAGGGTCCAGCCCTAAAAGGGAGGTTCTTGTCTATCTTTCTTCAGAGATAACTAGAAAATGTTCATGGCTTGAGTCCACCATCAGTAAAAGAAAATCTTCAGTTGCTCCTCATCCAGCACTTAGAGACCCTGTGCCCCATTTTTGCCATTATAATGAGTAATATATTTGTAACTCCTATACTTTTTATCTTAGATCAAGTGTAACCCACTGGTCAGTGTGTTATATGTACCCCTCTGTGCCTGACCAAGAGAGAAAGTATACCTCTTAACAGCTTTCAATTAGAGGAGCTTGCTTTTTAGCTCACGCTGTAGTAGAGACTCGTACTTTTAACTTTGGAGGTCTCCAGTTTGATCCCTAGTGTTAGCCAAGTTGGTGGCCAATTATACAAATACCATCTTTTACTTTTTAAACCCTGTTTTTGTTTTGTTTTGGCACTCTCTGATCATGGCACAGCAGCTGGCTGAATCAGCCCATCATTTCTCCTCCTTATGCCACAGCTCTTGCTTTCAGATGCATGTTTGCAGTATTGAGGAAATTGTGCTGTAAATGTAGAACACAAAACAGTGATAGAATATCATCATTTCTGCTCACTCTTCATTGGAAGCCCCAATTTAAACAAACACTAAATGCACACACATGCAAGATACATTCATAGTCACCAGAAGAAATGTAGGTTAGAGGAAGTAGGTATTGTTTAAATTTTTTGAATGTGCAGTTATTTCTGCTAATCAAAAAAAAATTTTAAAGCAAAAACCCTTATGGAAATAGTTTATCTTGCTCACGAAATCTGCTCACAATAGAGGAGGCATAATAGACTTTTGATCACACTTTACATTGATTCCATTTATAAATGATTCATCAAGGGTTTATAAATGACTGCTAGATGTTGTATGTTACAGACACGAGTTTGCACATGTGATAGTAATAAGCATATCCAATAGAAGGGTGTTGTAGATGGTCATAAGTAACTTAGGGTATGTCTACACTGTGATTAAAAAAGCCATGCCACTGAGTCTCAGAGCCTAGGTCAGCGGGCTCAGGCTGTGCGGCTTAAAAATAGCAATGTAGATGTTCAGGCTTGGGAAGGGTTTCAGAGCTCAGCCTTTAGCCCAAGCCTGAATGGCTACACTGCATTTTATAGGCCGAGGCGAGCAATGCTGCAGGTCTTTTATTGTATCCCTGTTGACATCTTGGACTCTATAACAACTGATTAACCATTTATTAAAAATCTATTAATTTATTAAGCTTTTTAAATTATTTATAAGTGCACCAATTATATAAAGTGTGACCAACCTTTCTTTAGCAATTTGCTCTTTTTAAATTCAAAGGTAATGTACAAAAGGGTTCTGTGGGAGGAAAGATGCTCCATTTGGAATTTTGTGGGTTGCTCATTTACTAAGAACTTTAAATAGGCCCTCAGATGAAGGCTGAAAGTTCTCTTAAATACAAAAAGTTCTAGGATATGAGCAGTATTTCATGATGCAAGAAACGTCAAAGGCATGGCTAGCATGGTGTGATTCCAATAGCTTACTTAGGCATGCTGACTGATTGCAGATCAGTGCAAACTGCTGTAACAATCACAGCCTTTGTCCTTCTGTGATCTGCAGGCACATCCCGGTTCGTTTTATTTTTATTGTGGTGAATGTGTTGATATCAAATAATGCACAACTGGCAGAATATTGCTCTTTAAGGCCCTGATCTTGGAAATAGTTACATATGTACTTCACTTTGTGCATGTGAATAATCTCCCTCACCCCAATGAGACTGCTCATGTGCAAGGAAACATGTTTATCAGTTTGCAGGATTGGGCCTAACGTTTCAGCCAAATTTGGTCCCCTTTAGGGCAAAATGCTGCTCATTTTCCTTAGACAGAATTTCCAATGACATCAAGGAGAATTTTTCTGGAGGAGCAGCAGACAGGAATTTGTCCCATCAGCCAGATCCAAGGGCCAGCAAAGTTAATGGAAAGAATCCCACTAATTTCAGTGGGCTCTAGATCAGGCCCTTTGTGCACACAGAATAATAGAAACAAGCTGACTAAGGAAGCAATGTCTTCATAACCTTGGGAATGTTTCGTGCATCATTAGATATCCATAGCCAAATGGAAATTGCAGTAATTTGAAAAAGACCAAGATCCAGAGAAGCTAAATACCTGACCCTGACTGTAAGTGGCTTTTCAGCTTAATCCATTTTAACTCTTTCAATGTACTGCAAGTATATTTGTTTGAAGCTATGGCAACTTCCATAGAATACCACCAAATAGTATACAACATAGAATTTCAATTACTTCAGTAAACTACACTACTTTAAATTTATTGGCGCATTAATTTCCTGTGTATATGATTAAAAAAAGAATAGTATATTGTTAAAAAAAAGGTATTTGTAAGTGTGTTCTGTTTGTAGATTTAAGGCTGTATTATGTTGGAATTTTACAAGCCAAGTTTAAATTGTAATATAGATATTATTTTTATATTATTTTCAAAATATGCTACAGAGCAATATTTTGCGCCTTTATTATAAACAGGGTTGTCATTTTAGTAGGTTAACTTTGGAAATGTTGGTAGAAATTAACCATGAAAAGAAAGCTTTGTAAACATTCTCGTAAATTCTGAATGTTCTTTGTTGTTCACTCCAATGTCTATTGAAAGTTGGAATATATGAATGTTTTTTATTGAAAAGCTTTACATTTTTGTTTATATATTTTGGTACAGTACTTCCCTCTCCCCACTCAACCTCTCCAACGAACACCCTTTTTTATGAGCAACTTCAGAGTCATTAATTCATCCAGAAGGTTTTCTTACCTGAATAAAAAAAGAAGTCCCTACACAGAATGTGGTTGGGATTCATAACCGTTTGAATCCATTTCAGTAGATTTATTTGTTTCTTTAAATATGTTTATGGAATTGTTATTCCTACCAAAATGACGAGTGAGAATGAGACACTGGTGTAATAAAATAATACCTGTAGATTGTAAATCACTCCAGATTGTGGAAATGTCAACTTCTAACTGGTAAATGCATTTTATCCTACTGTGTATCTTTGCCCAGCATGCCTACACATACACTCATGTTTGCATATCAGCTTCTTGCAGATTACACTATTCAGATTTTATTTCATAGTACTTTGCACTGTACATATCAATATCTGATGAACTGTGCAAAAAAAAAGAGACTGTTTGCTACTAATGCATATGTAAGTCACAAAACAACAGGTACAATTTTTCAGATGCAGGAATTGGTGGGTATTTTTAAAAAAACAACTACTACTGATTGTATTGCAATCAACATTTTCAAATTTGGGTGCCTGAAATTAGGACCCTAAATCCATATTTGGGCTAATAAATCAGTGGCCTGGTTTTAAGAGGTGCTGAACATTGACTTCATTGGGAATTGCTGTTGCTTGATGACTTCAGAAAATCAAGCCAGTTGTTTAGGTGCCTATAGGTGATGTTTTTTGCCTGTGTGAATTCAGGTGTGTTTTTTTTTATTATTATTATTATTATTTTTATTGCTCTCTCTTTTTAGACTCAATGAAAACTATATGCCCTTTAGTGATTTTCATTTTCTGTGTAAATAATTATGATTATTTATAAAGTGATCACTTGGGTATGGAGAACCTACTTTGGTGTACCAAAATACAGTATAATTGTCCATTTAATAACAACCTACTTCTTAGCAAGGCTAGGATTCCTCAGACGTTAGGGGAAGGGTATCTTTATTTATTTTTCCTTGCAAAGCCTGACCACAATAATTTGCTTCTCTTAGGTGAACATGCTGTTTTGACCCATCTGTTTTACTTCCCATTACCTGAATGCATGTACTGTACCAAGGGAATCTAAATGGCTGATGCACATTTGCACTGTGGAACACACAGCGTGGGTAAAAGCCACCATGTTCCAAACAGCCTTAAAGTTATGACTCTCTGGGGACCGAGAGTCATTTAACTGGATGCAGCCTGTGTCCCCACCTCCTCATTTACCCATGACTGTAAATTGCTCTCGTCTGCTGTAGCCTGCATAATTATGAGGTGCTGTAAAACTGTCTCCTCTGTATGTTAATTTAAATCATAGGTAGGGTTTGTTTGGGTTTTTTGGAATAAAAATGGTCTTGAAAGTTCCAATTCTTTGATAACTGCCAGTGTGCTGGAAAACCTCAATGAAAAGGAGGGAAAAGAGAGAAAAAGTAATTAGGCAGGTAAATGGTGGGTAACATAGTAACTACGGCAACAAAATGTTTAGTGGAGTAAAAGGTCTGGATATCCAAAATCATTGTCTGCCTAGGCTTGTGGATCATCCCACATAAACTCAGAGAACAGAAGCATGTTGCTTTGCCATTCATCTGTTTAATTGTGCAGACCTGTTCGTTGACAAGGCTCATTCATTGTTTTTTCTCCCCTTGTGGAGAAGACTTTATTTGTAACATTGCCTGAAGTTACAAAGGCATGGTAAAATGTCAGAACTAAGTCAGTGCCTAATATTGCTCCATTTATTAATTATAATTGGCTTTCTTTTGACTCTTTTAATGCTTTTCATTAGAGTGAAATGCAGCTTGAAAACTGGTGACCCCATTCTGCTCTTTCTTACGCATCAGTTTTACATCAGTGCAACAGCGAAGTGATGCCAGATTTGCATAGGTGTAACCGAGGAGAAGGTCCTGCGTGGGCTCTCATATAGAGGTGTTACTGCCTTGTCACAGAACCAAATTAGAATGTGGCATGGGCCAAATTTTGCCCAAGTAAGTGGTAGTTTCCCAGGAGCCGGGGACCTGTGCCTAATTTGCTCAAAATAGAGCAGACTCCGCCATAGTGGTCTTTTAATATGGGCACTGTCCCCTTGGCTCTTCTGTCCCTGTGAACAGCATCTCTATATCACAGACCATGGCAGTGGAACGAGGCCTTGTAGAACTCTGTTCGCCTGCACTTTGGCCAGCTTGGCTTATGTCATTCAAAATAGGCTTTTCCCCATTTTTATTAAAATATGCAGGATATCCAGTAGCAAAACATAACATCAGTCCCACACAGTCTGAGGTAGTGTCCTTACGCCGCCTTTCTTTTAACTACATTAAAATGTTGCCATCTGAGATGAACAGAAAAACAGCTATGCAGGGACAGTAAAGAAGCTGTTGGCTCTCAGCATTGCAAATTGTACATGTTTATGTATTCTATTCTATTCATTCTATTAAGAGAAATGTACAGAGGGTTTTTGACAGCCTGTCTCTTGTTCAAGATGCTGCGTACTGTAAATGCAGTAACTAATGCACATTGTGCTGCTACAATAGATGGAAAGCCCTTTTCCCATGGAGCTCCTCAGGGAGCTTTGCATGCACATAATACAAAACTCAGTTCGTTCAGCATAAGCCAAGGAGAACAAATAGGATTTAAGCCTAGATTAAATAATAAATGGAATTAGCCACACAGACTTCAGTAGTCAGGGAAGTCCAACCTGTAGTATTATACAATGTTAACATTAATAATTTGAACAGGACTTTGCCCTAATTAACTAGATTAGGTTCATACACTTTCCTCAGGGGAAGAATGAATATTTCCCTGTGGTTTCCCAACCCATCACTTATTCTAACAGTAACCCTCCTGTTACATTCAGACAGTGTTTGTCTTCCATGATTTAAGTAGAGACATTTTGTTGTGAGCCGTACATGGCTGTTGTGTTTTTATTGTACTCTTCAGTTTTCTGTTAGTATTTTGGTGGCAAAATACTGTTATATATATGTCACACTGCCCTTCAGTTGATGGTTGCATGATTGGAAGAATTTCTTCTCTTTAGAAGGCCTTCTTCTCCTTCCTTGACATTTGTGATTGTACATTTTTCTTCATGGAGAAAGATGGATCAAATTTTCAAAATTTGCACACTGTTTACATGTATTCTTGACCTTCAATATACATTTTCTATTGCATAATTCTCCATGGTTTAAGCCAGATGCATCTCAAACCAGGGCAAGTTTCTAAGAGAATCCACCATATAGGAACTATCTCTAACTCAGATCATTTGATTGCCACCTTATTATTACCAACTATTATATCACCTGCCGCAAAATTATCTGTACATTTTCATATCTACTGATAACTTTCTTCCTTTCTCTCTTTAAACTCTTGGACAAATTCTGAAATTCTTACTCCGTCCTCTTTATGCAAAATTTCCATTAGAGTCAGTAGGAGTTTTCCATGCGTAAGTAAGATTTGGTCCTCGCATAGAGAATGCTTTGTCTAAATGTGAAAGTATTGAAATAGCCCAGGGTCCCACCCATTTGATTTTTTTAAAGTCCATTCAATGATCTTCATGCAATTTTAACCAAAGCTAGTACAATACAATTTTTAAAAAATCAGAATAGGTGATGCAACTCTTCCTAGTAACCTAACCAACTCAGAATTGTAAGAACTCTATATAAATGTAGAGTAAATGTATTTATACAGGACTGTCAGCAACGTTTAAGCAAATGTTAATGCAGAAAAAAGCAAACTTCACTCATTTCTCTAGGGCAAGCATTAAATTTCTTGGCAGTCAACCCATTCTCATTTTTTTTGGAGCTTGAGCGTAGTTTATTGTGGTCTTCTTAAGAGTTTTAGCAGAGGATTGTTTTAGAATTAAAAAAAATAATATGAATATAATAAGCATATCAAGGCTTTATTTAAAGCTGAGGTGACTTTCCAGGTTTATTCAATTTGATCATTTTCATTTAAATGTTCATCCCCTACCCTGTTAGTAACTGAATGATGTGATTGTTTTCCATCACTTTGGTCTGAAGAGAAAACATTTGGTCATTTTTAACCTGCCTCCCATATCATGTTTAAATTGATTGTTCCAAAGAAATGAAAGCATTAAATAATGTTAAAAGGTAATGAATATTTTTTGCGGTGGAAAGTGCGAGTTCTTGAGAACCTTTTTTACATGCAATGTTCATTCTGATTCAATTTAAATGTTATTTTTAATCTGATCCATTCTTTGACAAAGATGATGTAAGAACTGTTTTTAGCAGTTGGATTGTTACTTTGTAAAGTATTAAAGCACTAAACCAATTTTTGCAATAGATAGTAAATCTTGCTTTCGTTTCGGAAAACTTCCAGTTATAACTGTCGCACTTTTTATAGCAGAACTGTATTTAATTTCTTTCTTTTATGAAAGATTACTATAAGTAACTGATAGCTCTGTAATCTGTGTGAATTGGCTTCTCCATTATTTGAAACAGAGAGAAGCTATAATGCCTATTCAATAAAATTAACTTATTTGTAAAGTATCCATTTGTCTGAATTTTTGAGCAAGCCTTTCATGTACTGTACTACTAACTATTATGTCGGGAAAGCAATAAGGCCTAGAGGGTGAACAGGCAGGGAGCATGCTGCAAGCCTATGGGATATCAGTTAGCTCACCACAAGACTTCCTTCTGGTGGCACAAAAGTCACCAGCATTGCATTTTCAGGATTAAATTGCCTAGATTAGAACGTGCTCACAACATGATGATTAAGCTCAAATAGGCTTGTTTTTTTTTTTGTTTTTGTTTTTTTTTTTAATGTGAGAACACAATATATGTATTTCAATAGATCAATGGTTCCCAAACTGGGATTCGTGAAATGTTACAGGGGGTTCTTGGGAAAAAATTCCCTAATGGCAGACAGAGCTATTCCTAGGGTCCCTGGGCAGAACAGGGCCAGGAGCCCAGAGCCCCTGGACTTCCAAGAGCTAAGCAGATCAAAGAAAGCAGATCTATCACACTGAGGAGATTTAAACTTCAAGTCTCCTTATAAGAAATGGAAAGGGAGGTGGATATTTTTTGCTTTTTTTAAAATTAAATAGGCAGCTAGTATTGTTTTTAAAATTATTATGAAGAACAAGTTTAAGCTTTGTTGAAACGTGCGTTGCTTGCCTGGACTGCTCAAGACCCGAATGCTTGTGTAAGAGGAACTCTTTGAGCTGGCTACTTAAATACCTTCATTCTGTTTCACATATGATATTCCTTGATGTAACATAGGAGCCTTGTCTTAGGACATAGGAGCTTATTCAAAGTGATACAGGCTACGAAAGTGAGATCTTGGAAAAGTGTTGCCATTTTCATAATGTAATAAAAATACTGTAATGTTAATAATAAATAATGTGTAATAAGCATGTCATAACACATTTTATATTTCCAAGATCACTGCTTTTATAATTTATACTCAGGTAAAGGAGAAAATCCCTGGAAATATTCATTTTTAGGACGGGGTTCGCGAGACTTGAAATTTTAGTGAGAAGGGTTCACAGGTTGTTAAAGTTTGGGAACCACTGCAATAGATGTTCCTAATGTATATGTACCATACCCAAGGAGAGAGGGCAATCAGAAGAGCCAAAGCATTGAAGTCAATGGGACTTAAGCACACGTTTAAAGATGAACACCTGCTGCAGTGCTTTCTTGAATTGGCGCATAAGAGATTAAATCTAGTAGAGACTAGAAGGCCTCCAGGTCAAAGCAGAAGAATAGTATTGACAGGGTAGAGGGAAGAACGTTGACTTCATTTCGCAGGGCTGTAAGGCACAGAGACAAAAGTAGGGACTCATACAGCAGCTTGGAGAAGAACTCTGGGTTGAAGGAACTGATGAGAAGGAGATAGAGATGGGAGACCTCAGCAGGAGAAAGGTCAAAAGAGCACTAGGGATTTCCAATATGCCATTATAATATATCTCCTCCTGACCAATGTATAGAGGGAGCAGCGTCTGCTTTGATCAGGGGGCGGGGGGAGAAATTGCTATCTTAACTGACAGGTTTCAGAGTAGCAGCCGTGTTAGTCTGTATCTGCAAAAAGAAGAACAGGAGTACTTGTGGCACCTTAGAGACTAACAAATTTATTAGAGCATAAGCTTTCGTGGACTACAGCCCACTTCTTCGGATGCATATGCATCTGTAGTCCACGAAAGCTTATGCTCTAATAAATTTGTTAGTCTCTAAGGTGCCACAAGTACTCCTGTTCTTCTTTTTATCTTAACTGAGGCCAATGTGGAAGATGTGGTGGTTAAACAATAGCTTCAGAGTGAAGGAGGTGGAAACTTTAGTACCATATTTGCTGGACGAACCTCAGGGTTTGGGTCAGGAGCTGCAAAGGGGAGTCCACAACCTCATGCAGAAAGCAGGCTTGGCACTGCAGAAGCAAACTGTACAATCACAGGGCACAATTTCTAAGCATCTTAAGCAAAATATGCCTCCACCTGAAACTCAAGTACTTTGAAATGTGCAGTCATCTGTAATGAGTCCAGTCTCTACTCCTGTGAGTGTCCCTAGCTGTGAACGTGGACCAGACAACAGGAGAAACAAGCTGTTATTTTAAGAAGGAATCCCTATGGCTTGATATTGCCTTCCTTCCTCATGTAAGTAGTATCTTACTATGCATACAGCCCCATTGACATTAGTGGAATTACTTACAGAGGAAGGTACTGCCCAAAGTGATTAATGCTGGCAAAATCTGTTGTTTAGTTAAGATTCTGTAGAATGGATTGAAACAATTTGTAATATTGCAGAAGACACAAGTTGCTGAGGTTTGTGAAACTTTTGAGGGATTGTGCCTGGACATGTCACCAGCAAGGTATCATTAGAATCCTGGACTTGGGCTGGTACAGAGAGGTAAACAGCACAGCAGAAATTCAGGTGGGAAAGGGAGATCAAGACAGCTGGAACCTGTCAGGAAGTCAGGGGCAATGGAAGAAGCAGAGGGGCTAGAGAGAGAATGGCAAAGATGGCCCTGAGCTTGGTGGGAGAAGACTGGTTCAGAGTGGATCTCCGTGGACTTCTCAGGTTGTTTGTTTGTTGAAAGCTTTTATTCTCAATTGGTGTTCCCCCCAAGGGGGGAAACTTTCCATAAGTGGAAGGTAGGGTGTTTTAGGGCCGAGGTATGAGTCTCTCTGTCATACTCCTGTATCAGATATGGACTGGTTGCAGGACTTGCTTATTCCCACCAGATGTGTTCATCATAAGATCCTTTACAGATCTGCCAGTTATGGGCAAGATTCTTTTAAATAAAGTCTTTTACACACAGTGTCACCTACTGGATGAACAGGGTAATACAGTTTAGCATGCCATTACACCCTCTATGACAGAAGAATAGACTAATTTTTGGATGAAAAAGTACACAGTATTCATCCTTGGCTCTTCACAACCAGACATCAAGGCAGCATTCCTGCATGGATCAAAACCAGGATCCAGGTTTGTGTAAATCCCTGTAAATGGAAACTACCAAGCTGGGCTCTGTTCTAGGCAGATTGAGGCAAGTTTAAAACAGAATAAACTCAGAGTCTCTTTGCCTTTGGGGCTTTAAGTCATAACCTTGGCTTTCTACTACAGCTTAGTGGTGAGTTTGCATTTACTGTAATTGCAGATCACAGTGGGTGGGGTCATCCCCTCCTTCAAAAAAACAACCTGGGGGCAGGGCAAGGAGTGGGGAGGCAAGAAAATGTCCCTTCTTGGAGTGTTTCCCTGATTATTTCAGGAGGGTGCTGGGCTTGCCCCCTTCAGGATAGGCCATGGGACCTGTTCCCAAACCCCAGGGATCCACATGAGGCCAGGGCTGAGAATCATGCTAAGGTTTTTAACCCTTCTCCCACCCACCTCACACAAACTGTCCATCTCCAGCCAGGGCTGCTCCTGGGAAGAGGTTCTCTGGAAATTATTAAATAGGCCCACGCTGCACTACTTTTACTAGGGAATCTCCAGGGAACCAGAATGGGAACAATGTGCCTCTACCCCTACCTGTGTTGTCTCCTGCCCCCGTCCAAGACTTGGGGGTAGGTTAGTGTCACGTAGGTAACTGACACTCCACCACCATGATACCTGTCTCAAGGGAATGGTAAATGATGCTGTGCTTGCCTTACTGAATTTCTGTGAGGTGGGCAGGTGCAAGCCCGCCCACACCTAAAGAACCCTCCCCCAACCTTTGGGGAGGAGCTACTAGACCCGGGACTCAGCTGAAAATAGGGGACAACTAAGGAAGAGCAGAGCCAGGAGTGGAGGTCACAGGGTCAAAAGTAGGAACCCAGAGAGGGACACCGAGCAGAGAACCCTGGACAGCGTCCACTGCTCCTCCAAGCTGACTAGGGAGCCAGGAGGTGCCGCCCAGAGGAACTCTGCCCACATGCGTGAGACAACGGAGGAACACAAATAGGCCCCACAATCGCAGAGCACCTCCCCATCCAGCATCTTTCTCCTGGTGTTATAGATGGCTACTTTGGCCAGTGCCAGGAGGAGGTTAACAAGGAGGTCTCATATTTAGTGGGGCCACGGACAGGGTATGTATATACGAAAAGGTGTGGAGAAAAATGCAGCCAGAACCTCAACAGGAGGTTCTAGAGGAGCCAGAAAAGGGACTACAACCTGGCGCATTCTAGATAGACATGCACCAGGGTTTCCCTCATGCCACAAAATGGACAGGTGTCGGGGATGGGGGTGAACCACAGCAGGTACGCACCTGTGCTCATGGATCTATGAAGGAGCTGCCAACCAATATCCCCGGCGGGCTGTGGGACCAGGGTGGAGTACAGGCTGGTCCACCAGGGTTCCTCACCCTCCACAGTCAGGCCCAGCAGTGTTTGAAACTGGGCCCGAGTTTGTCTGAAATGTTCATAAGCCTTAGAGAACCACAGAACTGGTATGAGATTTGAGTTTGCAACAAATCACCAAACCGGGTGAGTTCATGTGTTTTCTTGGGTACCATTGCAATTATTTGCCGTAGCTCTACTAGCCTCGGGAAAAGCTATAACAAAGGTAGCATGGTGAAAGTTAACATGAATCATTCATCCATAAACATTACTTGCTCACCTTTTTATGAGAAAGCTACATTTGGAACAGATGCCAGGATTCAAAAATGAGTTGAAGTGCAGCAATCTCTTGGTACAGTACTGAGGAGGTCAAGATCAGCTGAGGCTCTTGATTTAACAGACCCTTTGTTTAAATAATAGCAACACATTTTCATCTAGGAGTCCTTGACTCTGGAAATTATTTCCCCTTCCTTGGTCTGGCAGATGCCAAGTTTTCAAGACTTTCTCTTGTTCTTGCAGATGGAGTATGCTGATGGTGCTAAGTTTTGATGAGTTAGGAAGATCTGGTTACTTGATATCACGGCAATTTCTACATATATGTCCATAAAATTGTTTTTGTGCACCCAGAATAGAGCTTTGCCACATAGATAAATACAAATAATACCTGCAAATCACAGTTGGATATAAAGTCCAGGGACCAACTTCAGCTCTGTCTTTTACTGAAGTCAGTGAGATTTGTGCCCATCTACATTTGAGCTGAAGTTGGACTGAAGTTAAGTCCAAAAACATTAGTTTTAATAACAGTTTGAGATGCAAAAATGTTAATCCTAAAGCCTCACTTTGTAATACTAAGAAATAGTGTCATTTGTTCATGTGAACTGAAGCAGAGTCACAAGATTAGCCTGGCCTCTGATCCAGTTGTGAAGGCCTGTCTCTGGTGTTCCATCTTCTATGCTGTGTTCCAGGAAAATAGAATGCTTTGGACATCCAGAGGTTTGACGTGTTGGTAAGAGATTCACCTCAAAAATGTTTGTTTTTCTTGTTGAACCAATGTTTTTGACTCAACAACAAATTACAAAATTAAAAAAAAAAAGTATCCTGACCCAAATTCAGATTATGGATGTGTAACTTTGAAAAATAACCTCTCCCTGTCCTTTTGCCAAAATCAAGCAGATTTAGATCCAATCCTTTGCTGAAGATTGAAAAAATGGTACTTCATTAGTGTTAATTTTTAATACTCTCTCCTGCTGATCTGGTTCCAGCTGGGATTTGAAATGGAAGTGGCCCCTACTATGCATTTGTTCAGCATTTTGGACCTGACTGGAACAGGAAATACTGAACATGGGTCATCAGTACCCTGTCAATGCCGTAAGATGTCTATTGTTTGGGAGGGGTAAGAGCGGTGTCTGTCCTGAAAGAGGCCAGTCCTTCATCTTGACAGCCCGAGAGACTGACATTTTCTTTGTACACAGAATAGATGTAACACAGGCCGTGGCCGTGCAAACTTCCCCCACAATTCCCTCATGAGGAACGACACCTACAAAAGGGAGTTTCTAGTTCAGTCTTTATGCCCACTCAGCCCTTACCGTGTCTGTTGAGGTATCCAACAACGGGTGCCAATTTAGTGGTGTTACAACCTGTCACCTGAGAATTGGACTGAGCCCACCAAACTCATTTCCCATAGGCCGCTGAAATCGGTCATAATCTGATGGCTTTTTAGTTACTGCCTTATCTGACCAGGTTTTGAATAGAGAGGACCTTATACCTCTTTACTGGTAAACTTGTATCACATTTCTGCCCTTGAATATTGGTGTTAGGAAATTGTCATAGAAACCAGTATTTTATTAGTCCTCATAGGGGTACTTTGAAAATCTGGGTTTAAAAGGTTTGCAGAAGAATTGAGATTTAACATTTTATTATCAAAGACAATTGAGTCCAAATAGAAAATACAAATGACATCCAGCTCATTTGTACTGTATCATACTGTATGTCATTTTACTGTGGCCTGGACTGATGGCTCCAAAAGCTCATTATGGATATAGCTGCAATTTAAAAAAAAATCCAGAACATTATTTATTACTGGGGAAAATTAGATGGCATGTAATTATTACATCAGTTGTTTTATAACCCCTTTCAACTAATACAATTATCTGTCTACATGCTTAGAAATAAACAGATCCTGAAGTAGAGGGTTTGCAAGGAGGTACTGTCTGTCTAATCAGTGACACAGGGGCAAGCATTTATCATTCAGTAAAGGTAGGAAACTTTTTGCATTTAATAATTCCCAGAGATTTTTCCTAGCCACAATTTTTTTTCCAGATCTCAGCCATGCATACAGTAAATGGCAGTTCCAATTCAAACATGGAATTATCATGCAACTCTTTAAAAAGAAGCCTGACAATTCTCAAAGGTGTTTTTTCATACGTGCTCATAGGACATGATTGCATCTTTAATGTGAGAGAGAGGGTTTACATTACACCACTGACGTTCTCCAATTTGATCTGATAATCCTTGCAACTGTTCCTGTAAAGTCTGGAATTTATAAACTAGAATCAATGTAAAAATGTTGTGATACCTATTCTGGAAAAATCTTTTTGTGTAAGAGGCAATTAAAGATGTTTTGGTTTGGAATTTGTTAACAAGGTTCATGGTGTCTTCTCCATAGTGACAGAAGTTGTTCAATTATATAGTGCTGGATGCTGTGTAGACAAATGAGATGGACCTAGCATCTACTGTGAATAGATTGGTGCTCTGAATGATAGCATGACCTGGGGAATCAATACAGAAATGGAAGAGAAGTGGGTTAGGGCACAAAGATTATAGATACAGGTTCCTCCTTTTCTCTTCTGCATTAATGTTGATAATACCAAATGTAACATAAGGCTTGGGGCATGCTGAGAGGCATAAATCGAGTCCATTATTATCAGTACAATAACAGTTTAATCCTATTACCATAGCACGCAGTATTCTATCATGCTTTAACCTCTCAGTCCAAGAGTTTCTTTGGTTTCCACTAAGATCCCTCCCCTTCAATCCCCACGTCTTTAATAATTTTTTTCTATTTTTATCAATAGGCCTCAGTCCCAGACAGATTATTTTAAGGCTCTGCTTTTGGTATTTTAAAAATATATTTAAACATTCTCATTGCTTAATTCCATCACTCAGAGAAGCCAGGCTCTGTGATGGATTTTGCATGTGGTTGAAAAGGATTCCTTGTTGATGATTACATTTGTTTTTTGAATTCTTTTTTCTCTGGTGAATAAATTGCCTTATGGATCTGGAGTTTTTTGCCAGTTGTTCTGGAAGTCAGAGCCAATCCTACCGAGTGCAGAATTACAGTATGAGGTACGCCAGCAGTAGCACTGCAGATAAGCAGTGTGCAAAATCAAAGACAGAGCTTAGATTTATTTTCAACATGGCTCTTCTGCCTTTCCTTAGTTTGTATTTAATAACAGTTAAGTGGTGAAGTGCTGTCTTGTGGAAACTCTTCAGCTCCCTTAGCAAACACAATATAACATGCAATTTTTACAGTTTTGTAGCATATTTTTACTCCTGAAATGTAATCTACCGTTTTCAGCTCTCTTTAATCATAGTGATTTTGCAGAGAATACAAAATGTTCCTTTCTGGGACTTAGAACCTAACTTTATTTCCTTCCTTGATTCCCTTCTGCATTAATTATCTCTCCTAAAAGGGGATAGGTGGAGTCCAAAAGTATCCAGTGGAGTTTTTCAGTGGGAAGTTACTAGCCAGTCTTGTTTTATTCACCACATGCTGTTGTTCATCCAGTCCTGTGTCCCACAAGGTTCCTATGCCCTGAGTCTGCTGAGATTTCAGTTTACTCCTGCTTCCCGTAGCAGTTGTTTAGAACATCTGCTTTTGCGATAGAATGTTCAGCAGTGCCTTAAGGGATAAATCATCCCATTATCTGGTCCCAAAGAAAAGATGCAAGGGTTATGTCCGCCCTTGGGTACTGAGTCATGTTGGGGCCATTTCTGCACTTCCAGGAAAGTAGCTTGATTGACCCCTGCCTTTCTCTCTGTGTGTACAAATGACTTAGCTCTATGCAGGCAGATTAGGAATCTAATAATTTAGCACAGAGGTTCTCAAACTGTGGTCCATGGACCACCAGTGGTCTACGAGCTCCATTCAGGTGGTCCGTGGATAGTTCCTTCTAAGGAGCGTGCTTGGAAGCATGCAAGAGAATGAAGGGCCACCCACCTAATTAATGGAGCCATGCAGACGTGGCTCGACTAATTAGGTGCCTGGACCCTGGAGAAGATGCACATGTAAGGTGAGGTAGTGGCCTTGGGGGAAATAAGGGGTAGGTGGGACGGGGCAGTGGGGTGAGAAGAGGAGGTGGGGGGAATTTGGGATGTGCAGTGCTGCAGTGACCAGAGAAAGAGACGACTTTCCCCCGCTCCAGGGCTGCGGCTGCCAGGGAGAGATGGCCCTCATTCCCAGCCTCAGCTCTGTGGCTGCTGTGGTGGGGTGAGACCCCCCTCCTTCCCAGCCCCAGCTCGGGGGTTGCCGTGGCAGGGGAGAGTGGGCACATCCATCGCATTAGAAAGGTAAGACTACTGATATTCAAATATGAGTTGTGTCTTTTATTTGTAGAACAAACAAACGTTAATTATTAAGGGTTTTTTTATATAGCGCTTTTATCCAAAGCACTTTAGAATAGTTAGCTAACGGTACAAACAACATTTGGAAAGATCAGTGGTCCACTGAGACCGTCAGCAATTTTCAAGTGGTCCACGAAAAAAAGATTGAGAACCACTGATTTAGCATATGACTGAAGACTGCGACTTTTGTTGTTATGAGACTAGAAGATTTGGATGTATGCCATGTCTCCATTACTGCATAAAGTCCAGGTACCTCAGTTATTCACAACATTGGAGGGATCAAAGTTGCTATCAGTATAGGAACAATCATAGGACAAAAAGGGGGGGGGGATATTTAACACAAAGAAGGAAAAATATACTCTGTCGGGTCCTGATCTGTGGTGATTCAGCATTTTGGCATAGGAAACTTGGTTTAATTATGGTTTTGGTCTGGGCACTGAAGGGAGTGCCCATCCCATCCCTCTTGGCTATAGATGGTGGCTGAGAGGCAGGCTCTTAAATACGGGATATTAAAGTGAGGTTGCAGGCGGCCAGGGGAGTGGAGGGAGAAAGGAAGTGGGTAGGAGTATTGTCGCAAATGAGTGGGATTTCCAAATATCCATCTGACTTGCTAAGAAAAAAACAAAGCCTGAGGGGAAAATCTAGAGCCTTTGATGTTTAGAAATAAAAGCTAGCAAACTCTCGTCACCATTTATTGTATGTGGCAATGAGTAGGTAAAATCTTCTTGCCCCAACGAGACTCATGGGATAGCCAAATAGTTGTTTGTTTCTTGTTTCTCCTCCACTGGAAAGGTTTTGGTATGTTTGGATTGTTGGTATAAAGGGCGGGGGGAGGGGAGGAGTGTCTCTCTTTCCGTTGCTGTTATGTTTTGTTATGGTTTGTATCTATTTTGTCTCCAGGATCTTTCAGAAATGACTCACTTAGTGAGTTAGCTCTGCAATAAGAGAGCCTGGGAAAATGCAAACACTCACTTCTTAAAGAGGCAGGATCCATTTACTGAGGAATGACATGCTGTACCCTCCAGTCTGTGCAAAGTGTCACTATCAGAGCCATCTTCCTCCCCACCACGTCACCCCTTTCAAATCTCTCTCGATTGCTATTTCTACTCATTGTCACCCAGCCTTATTGTCTTTTCCTGATGTACATGCGATCCCACAGAGAGGTGAAGCAGTCCGTGCAGTACATGCAGTAGAGACAGCATGGCATTCATTTCCCTCCTGCCCATACGTGGCAGGCTTGCTTCCATAAAGAAATGCACATAAAGTGCAAAAGAAGAATATCCTGGATTTAGATGCTGCTTGAGGGCCTGTAACACACCCACTGAGCTGGAGAACAATTGCTTCTGGCTTTGTTGTGTTTTGGCCTGCCTGTGAGTTTGCCTCAGCCCGGCTGGCAGGCTCAGGCCCACTCTTGCTCAGTCAGTAAAGTTTATTCATTGACACAAAGAGAGCAAATGTTAGCTCAGCAAGGGGCACTGCCAGCAGCAGAACCACAGTAAGGGCTTCTCTTAGCCCAGCCCTGATAGCACCCCCTCTTGTCAGATGGATCTTCACTCCAGCCAGTGGTAGTCACAAGAATAAATTTGCCTCCTGCCATTGCCAATCAGTAGGGCAGGTTGATCCTTTATTTACAATATAATGAGACAACAATTACATTTTAGAGTGTTTTTCTCTTTGAGTATGTAGAGTAATTAGCAGGTTATTATTTAGGCCTCTCTAGCAGAACTTCACTTATAGGCCTTAAGGGCCTTTTTCCATCTGAAATCCCATGCCGGAATCTCTTCCTAGCCTCATTTAATCTATTCAGTGAGTTGCCCAAAGCACTATCCTGACTCCCAAGAAATGCTCTCTCTCTCTTATTCTTATGCTTCCTGCACCTCTCCTGCTGCACCCTGCCTCTCAGATGTTTGACCTCCAGACTCCCCTCCCATGTCTGGAATATTGCTCAAGAAGCTCATTAATGCCTTCCACCATCTCAACACTTATGCCCTAATCATTGCCACAAACTCACTGTGGTTAGGCACATCTGACTCCCCTGTTTAATTGGCATATGAGATAGCTCCCTACTTTTTTGCTCTATACCTTGCTGTTAGCAAATAGCACAATCTGGTATTTGAAAATACCAGCTAGCCAGCCCTGAGATTTTTGAGCCCAGTGGGTCTAGGCTGTACCCTTTTGGCCTGCTCAAATGTTGGTTGGGCTTTCTGATCCTTTTGGTCTTCATATTTCTCCCATCTTTTTTTCTACTACAGTCTCCTTTCTCTCTGACTTCTCCTCTTTCTGTCTCTATCTACACTGCATTTATATTTTTGTAGTTCTAATTAGTCTCCTGTGATCAGTTAGCACATATACTGTGGGTTTATTTCCTTGAAAACCAGGAGGAATGAACCTTAAGGAGGAGTATTCTGACACTTAGAGATTCAATTGCAGGTAACCGTAGGAAAATCCCATTGTAGATCCAGCTACGTGATCTATTATCTTCTGAACAGATGGACATCTGCCAAGGTTATAAACATTTAATGGTAAAGTGTTGAGTCATAGGCAAGGCAGAAACCTCATACATTAATCAACCTGACAACAGCAGTTTCTTCTGTGAATTAGAATGTGTTAACATATATATTTAAACGTGAGGGTGTCTGGGTGTGTAGGCATATAACATTATAGTATTAAGGTAGCAACTCAGTACTTATGGTCAAGAAAGCACTTTTATTCTAAACCCGTATTTTCAGTGGCTTCCAACTTTCCCAAGAAATGACCTTTAGAAGGGAACTTGGGTTTTTTTCATCCTACTTGCAAGTTTGAAGAAAATCTATTCATGTACCCCTGCATTATTCAAACATATGGGGGAAATGGATGCCCTTGACTGTCCAATGCTGCATATGCAACACATTTCACAATCATTACATTCCCTTTCAGCATTAATGTGTGCTTTTCTGTTTTCTCTATAGTTGGTGATAGTTAATTTCTGAAACTATATTTTTTAAAATGTGTATTTCAAGGCTTCTGCATTGTAGAAGAACTTTCAAGTTAATGGACTATAGGAAATGTCTGTGCACTCACTTATTTGATTTACACGAGCTCGACTTGGGAAAGCTTTTCTTTCCCCCAAGGCCAAGCCACTGAAAGATGGTAGTAGACAGGGAATTGAAGAGCTCTTGAATGTATCAAGCCTTAAAATTTGAATTTTAACCACTCTCATTGAAGCTATTGATCACCACTTACCCTTCATGGACTGATCATGCTCAGTAAAACCGCTGAAGCCAGCTGCCCTCACTCTGCTGCCCCTCCCCCCACTATCAGCAGGCAGGGATCAAAACAACAAAACTGAAGCCAATGGGATTATTGGGAGCATAAATCTTCAGTAAGGACTTCTGGATTTGACTCGGTAATCATAAAATCCCAGTAAAAGGCAAAACAGAGCATATATATGTATCAATCTCATGCATAGAGTTTGTGTTGATATTAAATTTACTCAGTTTTACAGTAATACTATGTTTAGTTTCATCAGATCTATGACATTCAAAACCCTGTAAATGAAATCAGTATCTCAAAGCAAATCTCTGTTTCCACTAAGGTGGGTTTTCTTTGTTCTTGTTTTGTTCAGATGTATAATGAACCTTCCATTGTTTTTTGTCCAACTGAAAAGTAATTATTTCAGTTTAGTAGAAAAAATTCCTAGCAGCTGCATAAATGCCTTTACTCTAATGCCCAAGGAAAGGAAAATGACATAAATAACAAATATTTTTTAATTATAAATTTTATTTTAAAATGTAAATGTCATTAACCATGCATACAAGTTAAGATGGTATTTTACAACTGGGGTTTTTTTATTTTTATTAATTTTTATTAATTTTTTTTTTTTTTTTTTGCTTAGGACACTGTTACAATATATACTCTATGCGGTACAAAATACATAAAAAGTTACAGCAGGGCAAGAATAGATCAGCATATAACTGTACAACTGTAATACTTCAATGTAGTGATTTAGAAAGGTAAAAAGTGATCCAGGAAAGCATTGAAATGCTGTTGATAAAACTGTCCAGGTAAAAATGATGTGTGTAACATCAAATTTCACCAAAAGTGAAAAATATGTCTATAAAACGTGTGTCCGCGCATGAACATGTGCACGTATACACACACACAATGTACATACACAACTAACTATAGTTGTAACTAAAGATGGGTCTAAACCCCAAAGTTCAGATGGAGATTCAAATTCTCCCAAAGTCCCAAGATGTTTGTTTCTATGATTTTGGGTCTGACTCATCACTAGTTGTAACAAAATGGATATCTATCATTGCTCTGTCGACATTCCCTCAAATATTGTTTCTTGCACTGTATATTTTTTATTCTTTTGGGGGTAAACAAGCACTATTTAGTTACGTTCTCTTCCACCTGCTGGCTATATACTCATCCCCAACGCTTAAAAATATATAAACCCATTATACTGCTCACTGTCATAGTCTACACATGAGCATCTATACGCACAAACATGGGGCACATGGGAGTAACGAGCACCAGAAAGTCAGTTTGTGGGCATCAGTTGGTGACATTAGCAATGCAAGTGGCTATGAGAAGGCAAGCTTTAAATATAAAGAGTCTTATTTTCCTTATTCTTTGTTCATAAAGCATGTCTCAAAACATAACACAATTCACGCAGTACAAAACTTAGAACTCACATCAGATACTCTGACTGGACAAAGCCAGGTGTGAAATCGAATGAGGACTTCATGAGCTCTCACATGGCCATTTCCTCTACCTGATTCTATACTGGCTATATAAAACATACAAAAAGCATTGAACTTCTTGATACAAGGTAATGAGGCTTTAAAGCTGTACAGAAGCTTGCAGGACTAGAATTTATTGCAAGTAATAATGCGGTAAAGAAGGTAGGGTACATAAAGAAAACACGTCATCTTACACAGAAATTAGGTGTTCCTATCAGACATAGGCTTTTGTTGTTTTGTTATAAATATATACCTTTACCATTACCCAATGTAAACAAAGAAATGCTATAAAAGCAAGGAGCCAACTAATTCGCAGACTTTTAAGGATGTGGGGGCACCTCATATGACACAGCCCGGCTGCCTAGAGCTTGGATTCTTTTCCAGGAAGCAGGACAGGAAACTGAAGTTTTATGGCCATTAATGCACTTTGGGTTTTGCACAGAGGAAAGTTAAGCTATGTCCAATGGATCATACTGCAATTTTCTGGTAACTAGAATAAATTTGTATATATAAAAGTATCTGAGTGGAAACCCATGGAGGGAACAAACTATTGTCCTCAAATCGTGCTGGTTCCAGCTCAACAACAAAATTAACTCTTTAATGTTGATAAAACATAAAGCAGAGTTTATAGCAAACTGTGTGTAGTTTATAGTCAATCAGACTTCAGTTTATTTTAATGGACGTGTAATGGAGAAGAACAGCAATCCTTACAATTTCCAAGAAAACTAAAATGATCATTTTCAATGTTGTAGGCTCTTCATACATCACGACACTTCAGTTTAACTAGAGCAAAAGGAGCTAGGACCTGGGCTGAGGACAACTATAAACAAATCCTAAGGATTTTATTGTTTGCTGCTAGCCATATCAGCTGAGTGCTTGGGTCGAAGGAGATAAGCACTTGACATGAAGGAGTAGGGCAGTGTACCTAGCCAAAGCAGTGTATCCTGACTTTGCAGTTTGGGTGTAGTAATGGGAGACTAGTTTTTAAGTCAGAATGTTGGATAAAACAATAAAAGGTTTGGCGTTTGGGGTCTGTGTGGATAAGCATCCAGATTTCAAATGCTTTATCTGAACAGTTTAGGCTACTTGATTCTGCAAAAACTGAGGAATGAGAACGGAATCTTATGATATTGCTGCCACTTCTGCTTCTGGACAAATGCTGGAGAAACAAAACTGTGTCTTTAGCTAAGAGAATCTTGAGAGAAGTGCTGTTCCGATTTAGTTCTAAAACAACCAATGGATTGGATTGTGGGGAAGGGATTCTTCATTGTGTCTCTGAATCAATTTACTGATCCATTAACAGATGCACTAGTGTGGGTCGCTATTAAACTGGCATTAACAAGAACCTAAATGTTCATAATATTTATGGCCACTAATGTAGAAAGCATTTAATGTAAGTTTTGAAACTTTAGCCAGGATCTTAACGCATGACAGATCTGAATATTAACTACAAAATTTTATCTCTGAGGTGGAAGAAATTCAAAAGTTTTGAAGGTTTGACAGAGATACTGCCCCAGTTTAAGAATAAAATTGGTCTCGTGGCTTTTCTCATGAGATTATTTGGTTGAGTTGGGAATTCCATTGAGAACAGCTTGCATTCAATATTTTTGCTTCCATCTAACTTTACAGAATGAATCCAAATATTTTTGGGAGCAGGCAGATAAAAGCTACAGTTTGTTGTTTGGGTGAAAGATTTATTGAGAACGGTTTTACTATCCTCTTCCAGTGCTGCTAGAGTAGCAGGGACAAACTTTTGCTGTAGCTAGACTGAGACTGTCAAAGTATTTTGCTTATAAACTAATCCATATCTTTACCTGAGTTACATTAATTCATAGTATATCTATAAACTTGAATTTTGCCTTCAGAGATAGGTCAAGAACCTGTTTTAAATCAATGTCACCATGTATTATAATGGGTGGAATTGAATTGTATTCTGCAACAGAACTAAGAAGAAAATAATGCTTTCTTTGGAGGTGATAAAGCATACCCGATTGAAGCCATAACATATAAAGGCCATCACTTTTTTGATGAGTACTTTGTAATCATCCTTTGTTTTCAGTTTTGTTTCCTGTATCATTATCCCTATAGTAAGATTTATTCATGATGAGAGAAATATTTTTACACTTAATGAACTGTTTTAAGAGTGTGTGCACTAGGCACAACTGACCTGTACAATTCTCTAAGCTAGTTGTCTTTTTTGTCCCTTTACTAACTACAGCACAAAAGCACTCTTATGAGCTGAAAAAGCAATTGGAAAGTGAATTCCTGCTACCTGAATTGTATTAAAATGTTAACGTTGTGTATTTTATCAGAAGAGATTACAACAGTTGTAACTAGGGAGGTAAATGAACATGGCTTTTCCTAAACCAACAGTGTTCAGGCAACTCATCACACAAGTTAAACAATAATCGGACTTCTATCAAAAGGCTTTTTCCATCCATCATATGAAACCAGAATGTCCATCCTTATGTGATTTTACAATTCAACAGAAAAAACTGTTTTTGTAAAGGTGAAGTTTGAAACAAATATACACAAAAATACTGAAATATCTGCACTTTAACCTGTGTTTAAGTAGTTACCAATCATACAACTGAAAGAGCGCTTGGAATTATCAACAATGTAAATGGTATGCAAGTATCTATGAAACTACTTACAAATCTATAATGTAATAGCCTCTCGCAGTTAATATACAGTACAAAATTTTTAAAAAAACCTAGTAAAATTGGATCAATGCAAAGCAGCAAGTAAGATATGGATCAAGACTCCTTTGGAATGTGGAGGCATTCACTTTATATCAAACAGCAGGTTTGGTGTATTGAGTTTCTTTTCACTGTGCTACACTTGACTGCATTTATTCTTTACAGTAATGTGAAAAAAATCCAAAACCAAAAGCACCTGAATTTTTAATATGCACCATCTGAACCAGCCAATCCAAATAAAGTATATTTTCTGACAATGAGGTCTCTGTGACATCACAATATTCTGGTCCTTTGCTATATTCTATACCATTTGTAAAGCACAGATATATATATGATAAAGTGGTCTACTATTAAAAATTAATAGAAAAATCACAACTCCCCTTTTTAATATACAATGTCTCATAGGTGAAGGGGATATTGCTTTATAGAATTCTGCACTACAGCTGAAAGAGAAGCCTGAAGTATTTTTTGAGTTAAAACACCATTTTTGTAACACTTTTTAAAAAATGCATGTTTTTTGTTTCCTTTTTATCGGTGACCACAGTTATGATACAACAGTGTACAGAAACTTTGTCTTAAGCAATTTCTTTGTGTTAGCATCCAGCTGTACAGTAGGTAAGTACCTTGATAAAAGTTTTGATGGGCATTGGTTCAGCTACAAGGTTTTCTCCGTTCTTTTTTTTTTTTTTTTTTTAAGGGGGGGGGGGGGGAGTTGTTCAAGTCAATGTGGTTTGCTTTAATATTTCGTTGGTCCCATATTCGATAGGCAGTGCAGAAAGAGCTTATAACTCAGAGAGATAGAAGACAAAATGCCTCCAAAATTCCATACCACTTTGCTGGAAAAGCTGTTACCCAGTGTCAATGTGTTTCCTTGTGTTTAGATTCTTTGATTAAGGCATCTCGTTTAGAAATCTTTCTTGGAAGTTAATCTAGCTTTAAAAAGAAAAGTTTATCCAACTCGGACAGGAAGCCTTTTGCAACAGGAAGTTGGTTTTTGGAGCATCTGCGGTGAGAAATGAAAGGATTGCTTGCTCTCAAAAGCAAAGGGCAGCTGCATGAAAAAGTGGGCCCCCCCCAAAGGTAGATGTAACTGAAATCAAACAATAAAAGAGCCTGGCACTAACTTCCAGTACTAGTTTGTTTGTTTTTTCTCCACGTGTGTGAAAAAAATGAACAAAATGTTTCTGAGTGCAAATATATTTACCGAGTAAGGTTGTGGCAAAGGTATGTCTTCATTGTACTTATTGTGTAATATAAATAGCCATCCCTGAGAAAGGAGAAGGGGGTGGGGGAGAAAGCCCAACACAACTGAATTGTAACTGTATATATGCTTGTGTTGTGCAATCCGATCTCTCAAAACTGCTCGGACACCTGAGGTGAATTATAGATGGGTTTTTTAAGGTTTTATGGTTTTTTTATATATAAACAACAATCAAGAGCATCTGTGTATGGCTGTAAAACATATGAAATATTGAGGCAGCAGGAGCCACTAAGTGGAACATTAAGATCCGTCTGTCCGTGAGGTTAGACCAGCCACCTGTTTGGTGAGGTGAAGAGTTCTTGTTTTGAAGTTGCAGTGAGAGGCAGCTACTTACCGAAAAAACAAAACAAAATAAGCAACAGTTTTAAAACTGTGTGCAACACAAATTCAACTCCACAATAAGTGTCAGAGGCAAAGTGCTGACATCCAGTGCAGGTAGGTTTATGGGGAGCTGGCGGGGCTGATGGTGGGGCTTGATGCATCCGAACGGCTATAGTCACTGACAGACCCCGTTCTGGAGCTGCTGCCGCTCCGCCTCTTGAGCATGCTGGGGTGGAAGTTGGCATGGCGACGGGCATGCTTCGTCAGGTGGTCGCTGCGCATGAAACGTTTCTCGCAGAGAGGGCAGCCGAACTTCTTCTCTCCAGTGTGAGTGCGGTAGTGCCGGGCCAGTTCGTCAGAGCGGGCAAATTTCTTGTTGCATTCTTGCCAGCTGCATTCAAAAGGCCTCTCTCCTGCGAAAAGAATGACATGGTCTTTGTAATTACAAGGGCCAGCAATGCAAGCACAATGTTTCTCGCATTTTCTGTAGGAAAGAGGAAAAATGTGGGAGGTGGGGATGGAGTGGATGTCATTCCTTCCAGAGGGAGGCAGATAAAAGGTCTATTTGTTGTAGAGGAGGCTGTTGTTGTATTCCAAGTTATTGGGAGTTCCATATAACGAGTAACTCTAGGGAATGGTTTGATCTTTGGAGGTACGGAGCACCTGCCACTCTCAGTGAAGGCAAGGACAGCCGTGGGAGCTCAGTGCCCTGAAAATCTGGCCCACCCTATGTAACTATGGACTTTATTGATCCTATCTGCACTGCCTGTGCATCTGTGGAGCACTCTCTGTACCCCCAAAGTGATATATCATCATCCACTTGGCTCACTGTAAAACCTGAGAAGATTTCACAAGGTCAGTTTCTGTGGCATACATAGATTATACAAAGAAGCAGTGTTGTCCAGTAGATAGGGCACTGGGCTGGGAATCAGAAGACCTGAGATACAGTCCCAGATCTACCTCTGGCCTGCTGCATGGCCTTGGGCAAGTTACATTGTCTCTCTGGGCCTCAGTTTCCCCATTTGTAAAATGGGGATAATGGTACATACCCTCCTCTGTAAAGTCCTTTGATATCTATGCATAAAAGTCCTATCTGTTACATGTAACACACTTCTATAACCCCCACTTCTGTAGTAGCTGAGTGGCTCATAAAATTCATTAAAAATATAACAGGTATATTTTATTAATCTGTATCTTCTAATTTTCTTGTGATAACCAACTTTATAAAAACTTCCTAGTTATACTAACTTATGCTTCCTAAAATTGTGGATAAGTGTATAGTGCTATCTGTAATGCTTAGAGGACTGCAACTATTCTGTGCCAACAACAGAAGTAAAAATATTGCATAGAATAAACCAAATAGAAAAAATGGCTTTTTCTGAATATGGGCCTCCCAACTAGACCATATAGGTATCTTTGATTCAGCCAAATTTCTGGGCCTAATATACAAGCTGTTGGCTGGCTGAGGCTCCTTTACTTGGGATGCCTAGTGTGAGTATGTCTAACACGAGCTGGTAATTATACCCCTAGTTCCCAGTGTAGACATACCCTTAAAGAGACATGCAGTCTTGATGTACTGCATCTTTGATATTGCTGGGGCAAGCAGCACTGATAACAGGCCAGATAAAAGTACTGATAAATGCCTCCTCATGGGATTTTAAGAGGCATCTCTGATTAGCGAGAATAGGATTATGTCTCCCATGCACAGGAAACGACGATTGTATTCTTGCTAATCAGGATGCATGCTTCATCTTCTGCAGACGGAGCTGAGAACTTGTTTCCATAATGGGTGAGGGCAAAGGTGAGCTGAAATCATGGGGGTGCCTCCATGCAGCAGGAGATACCAAATGCTTCAGCATTTAAATGATAAACAAAGCACATACTCCATAAACAACAAGGAGCCTGGTGGCACCTTAAAGACTAACAGATTTATTTGGGCATAAGCTTTCGTGGGTAAAAACCTCATTTCTTCAGGTGCATCTGAAGAATTTACCCACGAAAGCTTATGCCCAAATAAATCTGTTAGTCTTTAAGGTGCCACCAAAGTCCTTGTTGTTTTTGTTGATACAGACTAATATGGCTACCCCCTGATACTTGATACACATACTCCATGTTTCATGACCACCAGGTCTATGTTGTCTGGTAAGCGTATAAGTTTTTCACCTTCTCAATTACATCAAGCTCACGTTTGTTCCTGTGACAGTATCTCTGGATTTTTAATCAACTCAGACTACAAAAAGAGGTGGTACATGCTAGGGGCCCCCCAATTTTTTTTTCACATAGTACTGAGCTGGGGAGATTTAGTATTGCTAGCAACCCCTGTGGGATCATGCCCACTGCAGCTCCGGATCCCAGCCCCTCGCCTGCTGAGTCTGCGACATGCTCATCCCCCACTGGGTTGCAGAGCTGAGGCCGGCTCCTTTCTTCAGGCATTGTGACCTGGAGCACAGGATCGCAGTGCCACTGAGGTTTGGCTCATCCGCCCCTCCGTTGATGGAGACAGAGGAGCAGATTGGCAGTGAGTGAGTGGTGTTGCGATCTAGCACACAGGGCTCACAGTACCACTCATGTTTGGCTGGCCCCCCTCTGGACAGGCTGAACCTGAGTGGAACTGTGATGCCCAGGTGCCAGGTCCCAATACTATTCTGGGGACCCTCTCCAACAAGGGACTTGGGGGGAACTGCCTCTTTTTCCACCAACACTGTCACCCTCTGGCAACCCTGCTAGCAACGATACATACCATGTATAATGTGCATAAGGCTGTAGGCGCCACTGGTGCAGACACTGTGAAATGCTAATAAAGCAAGATGTTCAAGAACAGAAAAGTCTGAAACTCGGCCCTTAACATTAGTGGTTATGTTAAAAGGAGCACCCAGCCAGCACATTCATGTAGCTATGATGGCTGTGGAAGCAGAGAAAGAACTGTCATGCATTGCATCCCCTTCCTGTCAGTTCTTTCTCTGCTTCCACATGGCTAACAAAGCTTAGAAGATATTCAATCCCCAAACACACAACCTCTTTCTAATCCTCCTCTCCATATATCACAAGACTAGCTAGCTCTGCTGTATGACCCAGTTTCAGCAAATCCACAGGCAACATTATGATATCTGAGCATCACTTTATTTTCCATTTTGGGAGTGGGGAAGGAATCTTCTAGGAACCCCTCATTTTTCTCTTCATTCCACAACTCAAGGGCCCTGTGTGAGATTGACCCATGTTAGCTGATGAGTGCTAGATGCAAAGGCCATAAAAACCCCACTCCTTGGATTGGGCAAAAGTAGTACATTTCAGTGATGAAAGGTATGTATTATTCCTTCCCTCCCTCTCCCCACCACCATGCTCCTAGAAGCATGTTTTCCCAGCCACTGCCACATTGGGGAGCAACGGACACATTCATTTTCTGTTTAATTCTTGCATGACCCTGTGAAATATTCTAAGTTGTCTCCTGTCTAATTTTTCTTTTTGCTTTCCCTCTGAATACACTGTACATGTTTTACTATGATAGATACGCTTTAACATTTCCATTAGCTCTGCCTTTCGTGTGTGTGTAAGGGGAAGGGCATGTTTTCTGTTTCAGTATTGCTCATGCTGGGCCTGGAGGAAGCTTCTGATCTCTTTATCGCCCAGACTAGTTTTCTTAGTGTGTGTTTTCATAGCAACCAGAATCAGCAAATGCTGTTGGCAGGGAAGACTTTCTCCATTCAATGGCTGCTTTTAGATAGAGAAGGGAACTGTTAATTTGGAATACTTCTCTTCTTTTGTTAGCCTGACCATGAAGAAAAAACAAAATGGTATCTCACATATTGGTCAACTAGCTCACGATCAGCTGCTATTTTCTATGTCCAGTGTTTAGTACCGTGCAGCAGGCACAATGCCTCTAGCAGCCCTGGAATGCTAGCATAGCTGCTCCTTCACATTTGGAAAGGATGCTGTGTTCACTCTTTGTTCCCTTCCTCCCCACCTTCCTTCAGCCAGCTGTGTTGACCAGCCCGGAGTCCCTCAGGGTAGAAGAGACCCCAGGTCCTGGAGCTCAGAAGTGGAATAGTACCTGGCCCATTGTGCACTCATAGAGAGCCAGTCATTATGGGCCAGAATGTGACATCTGTCCACATGGCCAGCCTGAGCTAATAGAGGGGCAAGGCAATAATTATAGTGAGGATGATGGGCATTAGAGCAATAAAAACGGTGAAGCTTGAAAATTCCCAAGAGTATAGGAGAGGATCTTCCTCCCCCAACCGCTGTACTCTTCCTTTCCATGCTCTCTTTTTCCCCCTCTTTCCAGTTCAACCTTCCTCGCCCTCATTTCAGTCTTCCCTAGTCATGTCAAAGGTTGACTAATTTTCTTTCTGTGGTTGCCCCAAAGTTTCTTGGCCTGGTGGAGTCACCTTTCCCAACCATGACGGGCAGACAGGGTTGCTTCTAGGGGTTGTTAGTTTTCTAAAATGCTTCCCAACTCTGGGATAAGTCCTCCTTAAAGAAAAACTGCACAGTGAAGGAGCCCTAGATGCCTAATGTAAAGAAACCAAACTCATTACTCTTTATAAAAATCAGCATGAGGGCAGGAGCAAAGCTGCCTTTGGGTATTAATTAAGGTGAGTCCTAGCTGCAGTATTTCCTCCAAAACCACATATGGAAATTCTCAGGCTGCCATCAGTCTCCTCCTCTCTTACACAAAAGAGAAGTGGTTTTCTGTGCAGGTAGGTTATATAAGTGGCCTTTTACTGGCAGTAAAGCAATCAACAGAACTGGAGATTATATGACTTGATTGCTTAATTGTATCAGGGAACATGCAGCCACAGTACATTTTTCTTGCATAAGCATTACCCCATGGACACGGTGTTCTCTCCAAACAGCTTTCAGTATTAAAGTAGCTTTCTCCTTTGTGTTCTGTGAAGCAAATCCTGCAGCCCCAGCTCACGCAACACTGAAGCTAATGAGAGTTTTGCCTTAGTCACAAACTGCAGGATTTGGCCCTAAGGTTAGTGTAGAAATATTGCATGGTGACTGAAAACTAGTGTAACAAGTGAAGAATGTGTATATATTCTTCAAACTGTACCATGGCTACCTGAGAATCCCTTTGCTAACAGGGCTAGCAGATCTTGCCACACACAAAAAAGAAGTCAATCCCGAAAGATGAACTGCAAAGGTTTTAAAAAAAAAAAAACTTGTATGCAGGCTCCTCAGAGAGGAAATAGGTGCCTGGCTATCTTACAAGGTACAGAATATTCAACCACAATTTAAATAAGTTGGATCCCAGAGATCCTAATAAATCTGAACTGCAACCTCTCTTGTTCCTCTGACAGAGCACATAACATCATCCAGCTTGTGTCTGGAGTTACAGCATTAAAGTATAGGATAGATGGAAAAATAACACATTGGAGAGCTAAATTCAACTGATCTTAATTCAAAATTACACAAGCAGGAACATTCTCACTTCTTCCTGAACTCCAAACAGGCCAAAGGGAAAAACTGTGCTAAGCCCTTGTGTGCCCTGTTGTGTTCTGGAAATCTGAAACACCCACTGTGTAAATGTGAGGTGCGGTGCTGGGTGTTATCTTGCTACAGATAGTGTGAGAAACTTGTCTCTGCTTCTGAAAAGGATTTAGACGCAAGTAGGGTCAGTTTTAACAGGGGTTCATGTAAATTGTGTCTGAAACCACCCTTGTATGATGATTTCATTTGATAAATCTGTTATCTGTAATTACGCATGCTACACATCATCATGGGAGATGAGAAATACAGAAGTGGGCCAGATGTTGGCTTCTATTAAGTCTGATTTGTGCCACTCTGTAGTACATAGCTGACTTTAAACCTGGTCTATGTCCAGCTGAGGATTCTCTCTTGCGTGCCACTATCCTTTGTAGTCCTTAGTGAAGGGAGTATGAACAGATTCAGGCTGTGCTCCTAAATTGCTGGAATAGCGCTTAGGAGGTCATTGCAGTCAGTGTAACTCAGAGCGACTTGGAGGCTGTTCTAAGTTGTGCCAGGGCCCAGCTGGCCCCCAGTTCAGGGGACAGGGGGGTACAAAACCACACCTGCCCCACTTCTCAAGTCCTTCATGGAGCGCTGCTCAGGCAGTCCCAAGTATCTAGTCCTAGTGGGCAAGTGTTTAAGGTTTGGCTAAAAGCCACTATTTGTACACTAGGGGTTACGGCTTTGAATGTGCAGCTGACACATTTACCCTTTCCTGAGAAGGCCAAGAGGAAATGGCAAAGCTATTTTGCTCTCAGTAACTTTCATCTGTTTAATTTTTGTTGCTAAAATAGTCAAAAATCCTTTAAAAAGAGATGATTAATGAAGAAAGATGGTGGTGTGAATAATGCATCCTTTGATCAACTTTCTAATGCTCCTGATGTTCACTGCCACATCCCCCTCTCTCAGTATCTAACAGCCTCACTCTTTCTGCCTTATCCCTGCTCCTCAGAAAGACTCTTGATTTGTTCCCCTGTGACCTGCCACAAGCTGAGGAGTTGAGAAGGGCCAACTTGCATCATGTCATTAGCCATCTGCAGATGGTTACAGCACAACTGAGCTGCTTGCAGCCTGATTCCATGTGGATTGTTAGCTATATGCAGTGGAGTGATATCTTATTTGGCAAGGTGCCACATGATAGGCATGGTGGAGGATGGTCTCTAAGGTGCACGTGTGCTCAGAGAAGCTGCTTTAAGTTTCACCAACTTAGCTGGACAGTTGCTTCTTCAAGTGCCCAGAATCTGCACAGAGGCTAGAAAAGAGACCAGTGAGTTTGTTCAAGCTTAAAAAAGAAAAAAAAAACTACAACTAACTGAGCTGCCAGGACAGACTCTGACATGTGGGACATTTTCAGTTTTATAGGACACATGGTCAAAGATTTGGCAATCAGAACTGCCCCATTAAAAATGGAACAGCTGTCCACCCTAAGGCTTAGAGCATTATTAAATCTAAACCTAATTACATGGAGGTTCACATGCTTATAACTTAATATCTTGACTTAGCTTATGACAGCTTCTACTGGTCATGTTTGCTGCTCAGAACACACACAGCAAGTGTGTGCTCTCCAAAGAAGTTCTATTTATCCTTGATTCCCTGAGACATCTCAGCTGGAGGCTTGGTGACCACAAAGCCAGAAATTTTGGTTCCAAAGTGAACTGGTAATCTGGTCATTTAGTTCATGGAAGGGAATTGCATGTTGTCATCAAAACAGAGCTAGAAACCTGAACATGCCAACTAGCACCATCCTTGTATTAAAAATGTAGAAATTCATAATTTAGTGTTCGGGTTTTTTTGTTTTGTTTTGCAACAGGCTGAGTGGTTGCTGAGGACAGGAGGCAGAGGATCAGTAGAGAAGCAGCCGAAGTGTCCCTCCTCCAAAAGAGGAAATGCTACTCTAGGAAAGAACATTAGACCAATGCAGTCTAGTTTATTGGGTTTGCACTCTGAGTGAACAAACTAATAGACTATTTTTAAAAATAGTCTTCAAATAACACTGGCATGCACTTGGGAACATTTCCATTGCCGCTTCATGCCTGTTTGCATAAAGGCACTTCAAGCTGGTTGAGAAATGAAACCCGTAACCTCCTCAAGGCTACAGAGGTTTTAAAATGTAGCTTTGATGATATATAATGGTGCTTTCTTTGCAGAGAATCTAAAGGGAAAAAATAAACTCCCAAATTTCCATATTCCTGTAAGTGGAAACTCATGCATTTCTAAGTTCCAAAATTTATTTTTTCCCTTAGCATTTTCACTTTCTTTGGTTTTCATAATAATTTTGTCAAAACCCAAGATGTATGGGTTGGAGATTCTAAGCACACACCAACCCAACTGAGATATACCCACCAAATACCAGGCCTACCAAGATGTTGACAGGGTTACTTTGATCTACAGCTTTCCCTATGCAAGAGCAACTAGTCGAACTGGAACTGAGCAAGAACTGCAACCAGGACCGGCTCCAGGCACCAACCGAGCAAGCTCGTGCGTGGGGTGGCAGATTGTACGAGGCAGCATTCGGCCCAATCCTAGGGCGGCACGGACGCTTTTTTGTTTGTTTGTTTTGTTCTGCTCTGGCCTGTAGGGGGCGGCGGAGCGGAGGAGGGGAGCGCCCTGCAGCAAGCCCCACAGGGCAGCCCACGTCCTGCCCTCCCAGCAGGCAGCGTGGCGGTTGGGGCCACGTGGCAGCGCCCCGCTGAAGCCCTGGCCGCACATTTCTCTCTCTCCCCTCCACCCCCTCCCCCTCTATCCCGTTAGCCGGGGCACCAGTGCAGGGAGTCCCTCTGCACCCTGGCTCCGGCTTTGCCGTTTTTTGCCGCCCCCTTTTTTTTTTTTTTTTTTTTTTTTTGTTTGGGGCGGCAAAAAAGCCAGACCACCAACAATCTTCAATTAGTTTCTTGACCTTTTAAATAACTGTGCTTTTGCTGCACTTATAACCATTCTCTGTTTGCTGTGCATGAATGTTCATGCCATCAATTTAGACCGGGATGAATGTTTCTCTAAAAGAGATTTTTCAAAGTTGCAAAACTTCAGCTTTATTTTACTGTGTGTGAGGGTCAGTGCTGAAAGTGTTTCTGTACTTATTCAATGTGGGAGCAGAAATTATATGAGCAACTACCACCGCTCAAATAGTGAATGATGAACACACACTCAGTTACTATGATGATGATAGCCATAAAAAGCAACGAAACATAATTAGTGCAAAATTCCTACTCTATCCCTAAAATTGCAGTCAGTTCCCCCCAAGCGCAAAAGTAAGTAATGACCTTTCCATTTGGTACAGTCCAATGTTGCTTTAAAATGTTAAGACATGACTTGACCGGAGTGGAAGCCCATTCCACCCAAACACTAAATTATGAATTTCTACATTTTTAATACAGTACATCCTCTTAGTGAAATACCTCCTCACATTTCCACATATATTCTCTCTTCATTAAAATCCAGCCCTTCTAATACAAGTCTGTCCAATGATCTCAGGCGGATCCTGAATCTTATCTCTGTAACAGTGTGATGGGGTGACCAGCCCTTTGAGGACCCCTGCTGGAGGCCTCACAGTCTTACCATACCCTGTCCCAGAAAAAGAGCAGCGAAGGTGGGTCCTCCAGGCCTTCCTAGAGAGGCTGCAGGGAAGCAGCCAATCAGAGCGCATCAGGCTCACATAAAAGGCGCTGAACAGGTCAGTTTCTGGTAGGGACCAGAGGAACAAGAAATGGGGTGCCTTGCTGGAGTGCTAGGGCAAATCAGAAGAGGGTTCTGGTGACACTGACATTCTGTGAGGAAGAATTTCAGCCCTGAGGTAAGGGTAAAGAGGAAGGGGTTCTGTGGGAAGAGGCCCAGGGAATAGCAGTAGCAGCAACAACTACTACTATTACAGGAAACAGGAGGTGGTTGCTATTTATAGGGTTCCTGGATTGGACCCAGAGTAGTGGGTGGTCCTGGGTCCCCCCCTGCTGGCAGGGTGGCCTAAGCCTTGAGAAGGGGATAAGGGTTGTTTAGAGGCCCAAGTGAAGGGCAGGACTTAGTCTCCAGGCAGGAAGCCCTGTGGGGCACTGCTCTATACCAGAGCAGATGTGGATTTAAAGCTAGCCCAGAAAGGGCTGAGAAGTGAGCCCAAAGACAGGGCTAAAGATACCAAGAAGGGCAAAGTGATAGGTCCTGTTGGACTTTTGTTACCCTGGAAGAGGTTCATAGAATAAAATCATAGAATGTCAGGGTTGGAAGGAACCTCAGGAGGTCATCTAGTCCAACCCCTTACTCAAAGCAGGACCAATCCCCAACTAAATCATCCCAGCCAGGGCTTTGTCAAGCCTGACCTTAAAAACCTCTAAGGAAGGAAATTCCACCACCTCCCTAGGTAACCCATTCCAGTGCTTTACCACCCTCCTAGTGAAAAAGTTTTTCCTAATATCCAACCTAAACCTCCCCCACTGCAACTTGAGACCATTACTCCTTGTTCTGTCATCTGGTACCACTGAGAACAGTCCATCCTCTTTGGACCCCCCCCTTTCAGGTAGTTGAAAGCAGCTCTCAAATCCCCCCTCATTCTTCTCTTCTGCAGACCAAACAATCCCAGTTTCCCTCAGCCTCCCCTCATAAGTCATGTGCTCCAGCCCCCTAATCATTTTTGTCGCCCTCTGCTGGGCTCTTTCCGATTTTTCCACATCCTTCTTGTAGTGTGGGGCCCAAATCTGTACACAGTACTCCAGATGAGGCCTCACCAATGCCAAATAGATGGGAATGATCACGTCCCTCGATCTGCTGGCCATGCTCCTACTTATACAGCCCAAAATGCTGTTAGCCTTCTTGGCAACAAGGGCACATTGTTGACTCATATCCAGCTTCTTGTCCACTGTAGATGTGAGTGGCCCTTGTCACAAATAGCCCTTAGCTACTTTAGAACAGTGTACTTTAATCAAGCCATCTCTTTGTTATTTTAAGGCTAAATAATCCCATCTTCATTAAGCATTCCCTTCAGAGGTACTCTCCATTACTGGTCATCTTTGTTGCCTACACTATACACTAAGTTGGAGAGTGTATCATTCTTTAAGTGCGGAGGCCAAAACTGGACACATTATTCAAAATATGTATAACAAGAGCCCTATAAAGTGGTGGGTTAATTTCTTTGGATTTAAAAATATACCACTTTTAATACAAGCCAGCATTTTATTACCCTGCATACTAACCTAAGAATCTTAATGTTGGATTTATCACCACACCCAAATCCTTTTCCTTTCAGCATATTAACAACCATTTGAGCTCTGCTTAGCCTACGTATTATTTCTGCCTAAGTGCATCTCTTTGTACTTAAATACATCACATTTCATGTTCCACCTTCAAATTCAGTAACCTAATTCCAAGCCATTTCATACTAGGAAACAGTAAGTGGCTGAAAGGTAAGGTAGGGCAACTGAAAAAACTATCCCAAGACAAAGCTGCCTGGAAAATTTAAGGGTTGAAGGATGAGATTTCTTAGTTAAAATTTCCATTTTTCTCCTCTTCCCCCCCCTATGATTTCAGATAAGAGTGAAATAAAAACCCAGTTAAGTTGCCAGTACTGTCATTTCAAACAGTGACTGCAGAATGTTCTATTTTCACAGACCATGCTGCAGGCTGAGTATTTGTTTTCTGGGCATTTCTTAATTGTGGTAACTTATTAACATTCTTAATTTCTTGGCAGCTTTTCCTGAGTAAAGCTGGAAGCTTGACATCTGAGGTTTGTTAAATTGGCAATTACCATTCTAGATGTCAAATGTCTAACAAAAGCACAACTTCACCTGTGATTTCAACAAATGCTTCGCCTCTGTTCCTAATGCTTACTTGAATGGCTGGTTCAATTGACTGTTTTTCATCAAATTGTGACAATACTATAGAAAGTTTGAAGAATTATTACTGTTTTTACTTCCTTTTAGACTTTTTAGTTTATAACAATGAAGGATTCCAGAAACCAACTATCAGGGGCAGGGTTAACAAAAGGTCTGCAAACTCCCCTTAGCAGCCTTCATAAGAGCTGGTACTGTATATAGAAATCAAATGTGCTTTATTAGGCACATGATGAGAAAGTAACTGAGGGGCTGCCCTCCATCGTTGCAGTAGGCCTTAAAGAGTCTTACATGAGTTCCTTTCAATGTTCAGCTACGAGAAGTAAATTGTCTAGTGTGATGCAAAGCTACTTATGTTCCTATGTAGGTTCAGTCTTCCTGAGCCATTCTGAGAAATAGTGATAGAGTGATGCAGCAGTTTACAACAGTTCTGCTTTCAAAAGAATGAAGTTAATTAGAAATCATACAGGACCACATAGTTCAGATCTGCTAGTCATCTGCTTAAAATGATATTCAAACTAGCAGCTGAATGAGAATCCTACACCTAACAGTGATTTTTTTCTCTTGCCCCTTTGAAATGGGGACTTGCTGCAAACTTAGTCTATTCAGACACTAACTTTCTTGTATGTACTCTTGTGGAATTTTTGCTTATACTGTACCATTGCAGGTGCAAAGCTGAGTATTTGTGCCTCTAATTATTTGATTGCAGGTACAAAGCACATAGGTTTGCAAGTACTCAGATTTGCACCCACAGTTTACTTCAGCAGGTGCAAAAATGCAAGTGTAAGTTGTGTGGGTGCAAACTGGATGTGCAAAACAGTCTTTGAGCTGCACAACTCCATCAATGTTCATGTAGCCGAGGACATGAGTCTCATACTGCATGTCCTATTCTCGCCTTGACAATAGTAAGTAACTTTGCACATCTACAGAGATTGTTTTTACCCCTAGGATTTGTGTACTTTACAAAGGTCAATAAATCTTCACAAAGCATTCCTGTGAAGTTCTTTACAATCCCAGAGCCTTTAAATTCCATCCTGCTCTACAAAGTGAATTCCACTGGGGAAAAACACCAGGCTCCTGTAAATAAAACTCTCTTCCTGAAGAATAGGTGAAATGTTAAGGCTCCAGGCCTATATCCCATTCTTCAGCATGGTTGTTAGGGGCCACCTTTTCAGAGGTGTCAAGTACCCTCACCTCCAATTATCTGTAGCATCTCTAAAATCAGGCCTTATTCTATGTCTTTGGGAAAGTCACATAAATCAGTGGCATAGCTAGAAATTAGACCCAACAGACTTGACTCCCAGTCACTGCCTTACCTCCTAGATACACTTTCTCCCCTTCCAACAATAACATCTGCCTGCTTTATTAGTGTGTTTCTCTCTCCCATACACACTGATTCTCTGTCATGTGAGGGAAGTCTGTGTCAGGTTGTGTGTTTACTGAATATGACGTTATTACCTGCCATGATTTGTGTCTAGACTCCTATCAGCAAGGCAGGTGGCAGGATGATGAGTGATACAGAGAAGGCTTACATCAACCACATGCCACTTTCAGCTGTTCCTGCACAAAATGCTAACAGTTCAGAAGCAGAGAGGCTGCAGGGGACAAAAATATCAAGACACAAGAGCTTCTGAGAAAGCTAAACTTCTGGACAGTCCTGCCTGTAGAAAAAGCTATGTGGGGGGACAGGGGCAGAAGAGTAAATGGGGGCAAAATAGGGTGACCAGACAGCAAGTGTGAAAAATTGGGATGGGGGTGGGGGATAATAGGAGCTATTAAGAAAAAAACCCAAAAATCGGGACTGTCCCTATAAAATCGGGCCATCTGGTCACCCTAGGGCAAAATAAAACAGAACTTCATTTTCTGAGGGCTGTTAGGAAATTGTCAGTTAGGCTTCCATACATTACCCAAGTGCATTCACTACTTCCAGCTGCATTTTTGTCCTTTGAAGAGAAATTCTTCAGGCCATTAGTCCTTAGCACTGTATAAACTAGTGCTTTTCCCATTGACATTTTGGACAACAAGTAAAAGTAAAGCTGAGTATTTTTGTTAAATGTATAATGTTGTCCAGCACACAGTTTTCTTTAAAATAAAACTTGCATAACTCCCTGTTAGAGCCTCTAGTCCCTATTGGCATGCAAATAAATGATAATACAGTCTAAGAGCCTGATTCTGCAAAGGAGTTATAAAACTTCAGGGCATCAGCCGCTTAGGACAGAGTTCAGGAAAGAAACTTCCTGACACACCCCCAGCACTTCACACTAGTCATGTGCATCACTCAGAGTTTCCCCTTCCTCCAGAATAGGCTTAGACCACTTCCAGGGGCAAAACACCAAATATGGTGTCCCACTGATCTGATCTGGTACAGCAAAGCCTATGTGGCAATCACAGTAATCCAACTGCTACGCCAACAGCATTAAGTAAAATCTCCAAACCAAACATATTCTAAATATCTTCACCTGACTCTTATGGATTAATGATTCAACACTATTTCACACACAATTACAGAGCAGCAATTGTCTCGTCTCTCTAGCCACATGTACTTTACAATCTCTCCATTGATCTTCACTAGAGGTCATCCAAACATTGATGTATCCTGGTTGGTGGTTTTGAAACTTGACTCTTTTCAGTAAGTTGAAAATTAATAAAAAGATGATCTAGAATCTTTATGGGGATTAATTTGTTTCAGATGCTTACCAGAGCTAGATATTGAAAGGCTGGTGCTGCTATAGCTACAAGTTTCTGTTTGTTTGTTTTTTGTTGTTGTGAACTTGTACCATGAAGCATCATGCCTGCCATCTCAAAACTTTAATCAGGTAAGGAGAGTGTGTACACACATGGTGTTTTTGTCTTATCGTTTTCCTATCCCTTGTGGATGAACACTTTTCACAAAGCGATTACTCTGTTTCTGGCCTATCAGTCCTCATCCTCAAAGGAAATCTGCACAACGCTTTCAAAAGATGAGACTGGGAGCTTAAATTCATAACTCTGCTAGACACTATCAATCATGGACTGAACAGAGACACTGGATTTATGGCTTATTACAACAATCTGTAAGCCACTAACCCCCTCTTTTTGTCCTATGACTGCAGAGGTGTTAACAACAGGCTACTCTATCTTGAATGGTCCCTTAGAATATGTGGTAGCTCCTTATGCTAAACAATCTTGAATTTAGATGTGATGCTTGAAGTATCTTTCCCAGGCCCGAAGAAGAGCTTTGTCTCTTGCACCAACAGCAGTTGGTCCAATAAAAGATATTACCACACCCGCCTTGTATCGCAAAACTAAAGCTTTTACCATCAATGCTAGTCAATTCCTAAAGAAGAGTTTGCTTTGTCTTCCTTCCTCACACCCCACCCTCTGTCATGCCTCTTCCTTCCTCTTTTGAACCTGTCACTACAAAAAGCAAGTTCATCAGGGCGAGGCAGGATACTGTAAAGCAGTGACAAGAGCAGCACATAGATAGTGCCTGTATTTATTTAGTGAGCCTTTGTGTGTGTGATGTGTGTGTATCCAGATTTGTATGGAAAATGCAATCGGATCCAAAATTTGCAGCGTGAATATACACAAGGCTTTAGTCTCTGGGAAAAGTAATCTTCTGAGGCCTAGGGCAAGAAGGAAATGAGGAATGATATGGGTGTGTTTGTGGCGAGAAGTAAGGTCTGAAGCAGTGTAATAAATATTTGGACAACCAAATAAGTCTTTGATAAGCACTAGCCCTACTAAAAAGGGAAGAGAGGCAGCTGAATGCTCCTTAGCTAGGATACCCTGAATACAGTATGGTTAAAGGATTGAACCAAAGCTGCTCTTGTTGTAATTATTCAGAAAAATTACCCCCCTGCCACATGTCCACCATTTAGGTAAGGAGGGAGTGTACATCTGGCAGCTCAATTTGATGCACTAGTAAAACCTATTGGAGTAGAAAAACCAGCAGAATAACCATGCTGAAAGAAAGGAGGGGAGGGACTGAGAGGAGGAGAAAGAAGAGAAATGTCTTGAATGTGCCAAACAATCCATTGCAAAGTGTTTCGCTTTATTGTTTTGAGAATCTTTCATATTCTTCTAAGTAAGAGCCATGGGGCCTATCTTTAGCAGAATTCTCATTAATGCCAATGAGAGTTGTGTATTGAGAGTATTACATGCCCAACATCCTCCCCAGCTCAGAGGTCCCTATTACATGGCTGCCCTACATGGCAGTGAGAAGGTGATCAGCTACCTCTAGGAATATTTTTTTTCCCCTCCTGAAGTGTTGATTATATAATGTACCCAACTGAGTGCTGAGATTCTATGGAAACCAGGGATTCTGATATGCACACAATGGCTGGTATTCTATTCTTTCTCTTCTAGCTTCCTTGTTCTTCTACATAATCCGTTGCAAATTGAAAGGTATTGCTATCATATCCTGATAGGTACATAAACCAGCTGTCAAACAACATCTTACATGTCAGCATGCCTTATTCTACTTTTTTTGTCTCATCTAACACCCATGCACATATAACACAACACTCTATATGAAAGGATTTAACAGTCATTTTTACTCCTGCTGGACATTCTCATTCACTAGCAAAACTGGAGTTTTCTAGGTAGAACAAATGCTATCAAAGAGCCCCAGCTCATGCAAATAGAGGTGTGGCTGTTTTGGAACCTAGTGAATGCAAGTATGAATGACGGTAGTGAGAGCATACCCTGCACCTTCTCTAACGATCAGGACCAGTGCAAGGATATTTTGCACCCTAGGCAAAACTTCCACCTTGCGCACCTCCTCCCCCACCCCTCCCCACAGAGCATCACTTATTATAAACTTTCAAAAATGAATACTGCATAATGTGGCATTGTTCATTAGAATTAATACAAGGGGGTCAGAGGAGATGATCACAATGGTCCCTTCTGGCCCGGGGGACCCTATGAGCAAGGAGGAGGCTGAGAATGCCCCCCAGTTCACAGGGTCTCTAAACGTTCCCAGGTTCTGAGAACTTCGCCCTCCGGGGGGAACCCAGGGGCAAGAAAGGCAGAGCCGGGCTCTCCCAGGGAGCAGGTGAGGATCTCCCTGGGGATCAGGGCCGGCTCCCCACTTTGGCACAGTGCCACCAGGGGGGGTCGGTGTTTGGAAGCAGCACCTGCGCCAGCCCTTTCCCTTCCGTCGCGCTGCGGGGTTTAGTTTCACTTTCTCTCACCCTAGGTGCAGCACATTGGAGGGCGAAGCTCACCTGGGCTCAGAACCATGTCCTGCTTCCCCCAAGGGCTCCGTCCCTCGGCCACGCTGGTCGCCGCGCCCGGACGGCTGTCTCCTTGCTCCACCACAGGCTCCCACTGACCGTCCTGCGCTTGCGCCCCTCGCTGCGGCAGCAGGTTTGTTATGGAGGCCTCACTGCCTGCCCCGCTCAGCTGACTCTCATGATGCCGGACACTGCTTTTTGGTGCCCCCAAATCTTGGCACCCTAGGCGGCCGCCTAGTTTGCCTACTGGTCACACCGGCCCTGCTAATGATGTATACGGGATCTGTTCTGGTCTGCACTTCTGTATAGGCCATGAATATATTGTGCTCCCTTGTTGAGCCAATGAGCCTTTGACCTAAGGACTATATCTTTATTATAATAGCAGTCTTTAGCCCTTTTGCTTCTGGAATTGGTCCGTGAATTATGCTGCTGTTTTACTGGGCACCAACAATGTGCTCAGCACTTTACAAAACATAGAAGACATGGTCCCGGTCCCAAGGAGTTTATATTCTAAAACAATACAATCTAACAGAAAACCCTGTATCGTGCTATTTGATGGGTTTCATCTCAGCATTATGTTCCCATGATTACCAAGCATGTAATTTCTACTTAGTAATTATGGGAATTCCCACCAGTTCTTGATCTATTTGGAGCACCAATTCCCTTCCCTATTCCATGGGCCACAAAGCCCCTCGCACAGGAGAAAATAGAGCAGTGGAAACTCCACGGCCTTAAAACAACAGAATTTTCCACTTGACTTTCTCTCTTATAGCTTATTCCAAGGAGAGGAATCAATATCTAACACTTTGACTTTTGCACTTATAGTCAAGATAATTAAATTGCTTTGTGCTAAGCTGGGAAAGTGCTAAATCCAGACTGTGTGTTTGGAGGAGAGGGGTGTCATCCAGCTTTCCATCATCTTCCAAAGGACATTGAAATATCAGACTCTGGGGTTTTGGAGAGGTCCCCATCAATTAGGGTTACCATATTTCAGCAAGCAAAAAAGAAGACAGGAGGAGCCCCGCCCTAGCCCCAGCCCTGCCCCTCCCACTTCCCACCCCCCCAGAACCCCCAACCCTCCCCCC